>NW_022280137.1:427141-460947 GCF_004355925.1 Anarrhichthys ocellatus
GTGTGTGTGTGTGTGTGTGTGTGTGTGTGTGTGTGTGTGTGTGTGTGGGTGTGTGTGTGTGTGTGTGTGTGAGAGAGATATAGGGTGTGTATGTGTGTGCACATGTATCGAGGTACACAGGGGTATCGTTAGACAACGCTATCATTCGCTGCCACTGTAACACACACATGCACACACAGACATACACACACAGGAACATCTGCCTTTACAATAAAGTCAGGAAACGACTAATTCTAAGAAGCAAAAAGTATTACTTTCAGGGAGTGAAAGCAACACACTGAGATACGGCTGGATTCTATAACTTAATCGTTACTTTAGATCAACAACCTCGGCCAAGCTTTACAATCCTCTCAGCATGAACTCTGTTTATTTTCACTGCCTGCACAGGAATCAATTTCTAAAATTACACATTTGGGTTATTTCTGCCTGAACCACACATTGCATTCTTGTTACAAGTTAATGCTGTTGCTAAAGGATGTTGCGTCATCTCACTGATGTGCAGCAGCTCACGAAAGTAGTTGGAAATGAAAGGAACTGTCTGAGAATTGAATAAAAAAAAGATTTTCTGTGAGTAGCACTATTGGAGATCACGTAGTTTGCACACAGGATGATCCAAGGGGGGCCAAAAGGCTGTTTTCTGAGCAGGTGTATTTACATGTCAGCCTAAACGTATCAAACAAAGTACATTCACAATACATACAGTCATACAGTGATGATAAAAAATGGACATTTTGGAAACACTAATTAGCTTTCTGTCAGTGGGTTAGATGAGAAGAATGACACCATTCTCATATCTGCAGAGTTATTATGAAGTTATGTACAGCCAGCAGCCCGTTAGCTTAGCTTAGCACAAAGACCAGAAACTGGGAGGTGAACAGCTAGCCTGACTCTGTACTGAGGTAAGAAAATCTGCCTACCAGCATCTCTGAAGCTTACTTTCTTGGCCAGGAACTGTAACTTCCTGGAGTCTCCACTGGGTGCCTGCAACTGCACAACGTAAAACTGTAAAACAGCAAATTGTTATTTTTACATTTTATTTTTTACGAGATGAACAAAAGAGATACAACGTGTTGACTAATGAGCTTTAGAGGAGCGGCTAGCTCGACAAATCTTGTGACCCTTGAACAGAGACAAGTTAGCTGTTTCCAGAGATGGGCAAAAATACATCAAAATGTATTTTGATACAAAATACAAAATACCCCTCAAATAAATGTATTAAAATAAAATACAAAATACTGGTGCCAGAAAATGTAACAAAATACAATACATATATTTTGTATATAAAATATAGGAAATACTTTTTTCTGGATTTTCCGTTTTCTCACAATTTGGTATAGCAGAGCATTCAGGTTTGGGCTATAATGTACACAAAGCTCTGGTGAAGCCCACAGAAAGGAAGAACAGTCACAGACATGTCCACCTGGCCAACTGTAGAATGTATGAAATAATAAAACTAAGAATACTTTCATAATATGCCTTTTAAATAAAATAAATTGGATATTTAATGTGTTTTTGTTTTTTTTTAACAAATGGACATATACTCTCATAGCCTGGCTAACTGTGAACTATATTATCTGCCATTCAATGTGAATGTCATATGGCATTATGACATTCACATTGAGAAGATACAGCATAACTTGTAATACAGTGCAAGATTAAATGGTCAGAAGTCTCTTGATAAGGTTATCATGAACATACAAGCTCCCAATCTCCCTCCTGCTATAGCTAGCTACTCGACTGATAAGTTAACTTGCTAAACACTGGCTATGCACTAGCCTAGACAGCATGCTAGCGTCATTAGCATGTTAGCATCGATCGCTAGCTTGATATTATAACCATCACCATGTATATACAATAGGCTATGTAGCCAGACCCAGACATAAATTATACATTAAGCTAGTTGACATCTGTCACACTCAGATACAATATTTACCGTGACAAACAATCCATTGAACTTGAAGGATTGAACTCGTGAACTGTTTTTTGATTTGTGGAGAAAGTATTTTGAGTATTTTAAATACAAAATTACTCCACTCTAAAGTATTTTGTTACAAATTACGTTCGATTTTTATCGGCCCTATCAAATACAAATTACAAAATACTCAAAAGTAATTGAAATACGTATTTCAAATACAAGTAATAGAAATACTGCCCATCTCTGGCTGTTTCCCGTGTCCAGTCTTTGTGCTAAGCTAACAAGTAATTCCTAAAATGATGAACTTTTTTTTTAAGCAAAAATAGCAATACCAATATATAACATGCAAGTAAGTGAGAAAAATCGAATATGTAACGCAAGTAAAAGTGCATAACCATCATTAGCTATATTTATTAAAAATCACCATACATATAATGGGAATGTTAATTAATATATCATTGGATTATTATTATTCATTATATTCGGCAAAAACAGAAGATCACAATCTTCTTGAAAGTCGGATTTATCGCAGGGCTGTTATACTGTATAAGACTGCATGTATTATTGTATTGATTTTAGCAACTCCTCTGGTTGTTAAAAGAAGTCTGATTGTATAGAAGTCTATGAGAAAATGACTACTTCTCACTTGATTTATTACCTCAGTAAACACTGTAAACATGAGTTTATGGTCTCAATCTCTAGTTTCAAGTCTTCTTCAGTACAGCATGATGTTCATTTAGTGAATGATGGTCTATTTAGAGTCAAATAGACCATAAAGCAGAGTATGCTTTAGGGCGGGACTACCTTGTGATTGACATGTCACTACCTGTATCTGAGCCATCTACTACGCAAAATCGTCGAACTCGAGACTTTATAAGGGGAGTCTACAAACCAATGGGTGCCATCACCATGACTACATACACTTCTAATATACAGTCTATGGTTTCAACTGTATCTTAGGGAAAGCTTATTTTATGTTAAGAAATTCTTATATTGTATTATCTTTTATTATTAAGCCCTTAAATCCCTCCCTTGAGTGGTGTTCCCCTTGAAAGGATTGATAAAGCAATGTATCCTCTTGACCCATTATCCATATGGTCAGGTGCCCTTTGGTCCATAAACTACATGTAGAAAAAAAGTACAAAAAAAAACATTTTCCCCTCCTACTCTTAGGTAGGAACACTGAACTTCTGTTGCCTCAAAGGTTCCTTTGTCCCATGAAGTTTGTCTTTATTGTTTTAAGTTCTACATTTACACGTCTGCGCCCGTTCATCCGAGAGTGAAGAGTTGTCCTTAGAAGGGCAGAAGGGATATGACTCTTGGTTTTTGTAGGCAAAGTTGTGGGAACGGTGTCACTTAGGAATGCTGGGGCTTCATCTTCTGTACACACACACACACACACACACACACACACACACACACACACACACAAACACACTATTCCCATTCCTAAATCGTCCAAAATATCATCAGTCACTTCTTTGAGAGCTGAGCTGGGAAGAAGTACATTTTGCCAGGTGCAGGAAGATAATACTGGCAAAACAGTGAATATTGAATGGAAAGATGGAAAATAAACCACAATCATTTTAAACATTATCATCAGGTCTGTTGACTTTCTCCAGCCCAAAGAAGTGTATATACAAAACCTTTGATCCAGACTGTGACGGTATGTCTCACTGGAAGAGCATCACATGTCTGAACTTCATATTTTTGAGTATTATGGCATTTGTTCACTTTTCTATGCCAGTGTCCTCAGGTGCATGTGTTCTTGTGTGTGTGTGTGTACGTGTGTGTGCATAAATCCACGCCAAAGAGCCTTTGTGCTAATCATTCATCCGTACATTTCTCTGCGATGAATCAAACACCGCTGGGCCTTCGGTTTCCACCACGCGGTACATGCCATAGATGATAATCTGAGAAAAAGACATGGGATCAGCGTAGTGTCTGATCTGGAACACCCTGCTGTGTTTACACAGCGTTTTTTTTATTTTATTACAGGCCAGGAGGAGGAGGAAACGCCAAGTCTTTATCGCATTAATAATATCCTTGTCAGATTCCTACAGGATGATGGAGAAAACAGATCTAGAGAGCAGGAGCAGATTGAGCTGCATTTGAAAAGTTCTGAGCTGAAGCAACGGAAAAAGAGACTTGCTGTAATCTTGTATCTGTTGGCGTGAAGGCCAAGTTATGCTAAAAACAAACAAGTCTTTGCAAAGTTTTGTCCGACCGTGTATAGAAGTGTTTAGGCAGAGCAAAAAAGCCAGCGACCGTCTCCTCGACGCCATTTGCTGTGCTGCACTCGGTTGTACAAGCACAAAGTGATGTAAGTGCGTGTAACTGGGTCATCAGTACAGTGACCTGATGTTGATAATTACACAAAATCAAAGTCGTCTCTTCTTCTACAGTCCCTAGTATAAATTCCTTTGGCCTTCTTCCCATCTCTCTCCGTGTGGAGGGGTGGGTGTCACTTTATTTTCTGTTTTTGCAGACATTTATTTCCCTCTAATATCACAGTGTGACCAGTAGAGATGTTTATAATAATCTGTTTAACTGTAAACCATAAAAAAAAACTATTTTGACGAATTAATGCTATCAGTTAAACAGTTAAAAAAAAAAAAAAAGAAGGAAAAAAGAAGAATAGCTCGTCCAGCTTAAAGGTCAGCCCACCTTAAGCGCGCCTGAGCCACAGTTGTTGCTAACTTCAAGGCTAACCCCCTTCACTTCAATCCGCAGCTTGCTGGCAAGCAAGACACAGGAACTTGGCTTGGGTCTTGAGGAGTTGTGGCATTTAATCAAAGACAAATAAATGAAAAATGCACTGCTACGTTCACAGCTCTATTGTTCCTGCCAACTTCATGCTCCTCATCACTTAAAGGCATTGCAGGTCAGGAGTTTGGGGCTCACTGGGTCAAATTGGACAAGTACAGGCGATGAGGTGAGCTGCGTCTTTAGTTAGCGAACAGCGGCAGAGCAGGCAGGAGTCCAGGTTGCGTCCTTTTTTAAGGGGCTCTCGTGGTGGGGCAGTGGTTGTTAAGTATTGGGGGAGGAAACTTAGGGAGCAGGCTGTCATCCCCAGGAATAATGCCAGTTGGGCAGCCTCCACACTAAAGTGAAGTGCGCTGATTCCATCAGCGGTCAGTAGAAGTCCCCAAACTTTTTCGCCAGCAGCGATGGCGGACCTGCCGTTGTCCAGGAGGGAGATGAAAAATAACTAAATCCATGAGGTTGGCCCCATGATGGGACACCTGGAGGGTGAACGATGGGAGGGCCTTGGTCCTGTAGCACACAGATAAGGTGATTGTGCCCACCATGCGTATTTCTGAATGCCAATAGCCATAAAGATCCTCAGTGCCAGCAGTGTGCGTCTGTCGAACAATATGTCGGTATAAATATTTAGGAGTGAAGCACACGTATCGAGCACTAGTGGCAGGCACGCCTATCCAATTGATAACCTAAAACATGGCATCTGGGAAAGTGCACCTCTTGGCCCAAGGCAGGGGAGGCCCTGGGGACGACCCCGCCGTCTGCGTCAGTATCGTGGGGATTCACAGATTCAAGCTGGAATGCTATTTCAATAACCTTTTGCCAGGGTTAAATGATCAGGGGACATCAGAAGCAACTCCCTGACTTTTGGGTTATAAAGGCAGGCCAGGACCCTCAGCCCGGCTATGTAACGGTGGACTGTCAACAAGTCCATGGAACCCGCGGCTTACCAAGCAGGGCAATAAACGGAGAGAGAGGTGCGAACGGAGACCTCCATCCTTGTCTCCGGTGTTTACGTCCAATAACTTGCGGACTGCCGCTTCAGCTCACATATTGAACTTTTGTACTGTTGTAACAATTCCCGACTCTTCTCATAACAACGCTAAATATGGCAGAATGAAATAACACTTGTATTTCACAAAGTTATGAGTAAACAAGATAAATTCACTTTAGAAAGAGACGTGAGACAGCTGAGATTAATAGTTTGGTTTACTGTCAATCGCACTGGGATCAAATAAACCCCCACGCCTCTCCAAGCGTGATCCTCCTGTTTCCTCACTGCTGCAAAAAACAGGAAAGCACTGCCGCTGACCTCAAGATGCCTCGAGGAGGAGCTGTGCGAGTATTTGGGCGTGACCTCACAGCAGGCCCCATCAACTCTCACTGTAGTGTCTTGCCCACAGCAAGGTGAGACACACGCACACACAAATTCCAGTGATCAGACACACATACACATACATGCACACCAATGACCATTCAAAGAGGCCTGCCAACACCAGTCAACTTCAGTGCACTTCCTGAGGCAGCTCCAGATGTGAAAGACAGAAGTGCATGTTGGTCAGAACATTACAGCTGCTAATGGTCGGGCTACAGTTACCGCAAGGTGAGGAGGTGGAGCATGTTGAGCTGAGTGATGGATAATAAGGGAGCTCACCTGATACAGTAGCTTCTGGCCATTGGTGACCTCCAGTTTAGTACTTAATTTCTGTCAGAAAGTACTTCATTTCTAATTATTTCATTAGTTTCATTATTCAATGTGCATAAGAGAGCAAATTCTGCTGCCTGTTTTATAATACTAGACAGGATGTTAAGTTGGGACTCTTGTTTATTTTTTGTATTTAAAGTGTTTTATTAATTTTCTAAATACATCTAAACATAAAGGCACACAAAACCAGTTGATTTGTAGATCAATTAAGATCCTTATGTAACAAAACAAAATAAATCTGGGCACATAGAATTTGCTGCAACTAACGTAAAAAACAAAGGGGGCAAAATGTATCAATACTTAAGGTAGCATATTTTCCTTAATCGTGGTTTTATGCCTACGCCAACCAGTCACATTGCAGTTTATGTCTGTCATATATTGTCACTATTTGTCATTTGTTTGAAATTGTCACAATTAGCATATCACAGTGACATTTAACCACCAAATTCTAATTTGTTCATCCATGAGTAGAGATGGACATTTACAACAAATGTAAAGACATTCCCTCAAGGCGCTCCGAACATATTGCGTTGATGAGGTCGAGACAGACGTGAGATTACATTCAGGGCTCAAGCTTATGGATGTCCCGTCATTCCGGAGCCAAAACAAATAGGATCGTGGACGATGAAAATACATTTTAGGACAAATTTGTGACGAAAGTTGAAAGAATAATACCCCGGTAACGTTAAAATGGTAAATGGCCTTGTATAGCGCCTTTCTGGTCCTTCGACCACTCAAACACTTTAACACTACATGTCATTCACCCGTTCACACCCATTCATACACCGATGGAAGAGGCTACCATGTAAGGTGCCACCTCCCCATGCAGGACTATCTAACATTCACACACAATCACACACCTGCGGCACAGTTTATGGGAGCAATTTGGGGTTAAGTGTCTTGCCCAAAAAATCCGTTGTTTGTCCATGCCCTTTAAAACAACACATAGAAGCATGTCAAAAAAGTGTATCTTTTTATTATATATGATTGACTGTTCCTT
The DNA here is from genome assembly GCF_004355925.1 of Anarrhichthys ocellatus. Classification (NCBI taxonomy): domain Eukaryota; kingdom Metazoa; phylum Chordata; class Actinopteri; order Perciformes; family Anarhichadidae; genus Anarrhichthys; species Anarrhichthys ocellatus. The sequence continues at coordinate 434,525 of NW_022280137.1, forward strand.
TACTTGTTGAGAAAATTCATTCAAAACACAGTGAACTCAAAACTCTCCCGTGACAGCCAGGCAGCTCGTTTAGCGGTGCTCTGCGAGGCGTTTTATGGAGTTTGCACGTTGTAGTTTTGGAGATTATGGACGGGCATGAATCTCCTGTTTGCTGCTTCAGCGTAGATCAGCACTCTGTCAGGACCTTTGCGACGGTTGCTTGAGACGATGACTTATAGCTGAGGAGAACTGTTCTCCTGCAGGCAGGACTTTATGGGGTCACCAACTGTGCAGCGGTGTAGCATACCTGGACACACACACACACACACTAACCTAAAGGCTTTTGGGGCTCCGTCCATGATTAAAACCAGATGATTAACGGGCTAATTATCATGCCCTTTCTTCCCGCTAAAACACACAAACACGTCAGCCTCAGTTTGACCCTCTTCCCCCTCTCCGTTCGGTTCACATCCTCTTGCTTTTCACCCACTCAGCTATCCTACACATACACACCCCTCCTGTCCTTTTACATTCCTCGGCTTAGACTATAGAACTAATTAGCTTTTAAATCAGAGCAAGTGCCGCATGGCTCGCTTAAAAATCTGCGGCACCAGCCGATCATTAGATTCCCAATGCTTCAGTATCGTGCAGAATCCCTACTAACCCAAAAGCATGTTAAAGGAATCAGGACTGGTGACTGTTGGCAAGAGCGGAGAGAGTGACACTGAAAAACTTCACCGGAGGGTTTTCCTTTCCTGCCGCACAACTGCTGTCAACTAAGCTCAGACACGGACAGAGAAAATGATGTGAAAAAGCGAGAGAAAGGAGAGAAAGTTTGAGACTGGGTCAACTCTGGGCATGCCCTTGTCACATGTCATTAGTGTACTATAGTTTCCCCACTGTAGGCCTTGTCGCCTCTAACAGCTGGTCTGACACAAACACAGTGAACACACACACGCGCGAGGCTCGATCGACCTCGGGCGCTAGAGAACAAACAGAAAGTTGACGTGCCGCAATCAAGTGTGTGTGGCAGGTTGTCCGCTCACTGTGGCAGGTTGCCTCTCCACAGTCCAGCTGGTACAAAAATGAAACACACCTTTGTCCTGCTCAAGTGCACTAGAGTCTCTGAGAAATATTGTAGCAGGGTGTCATATTGTCAGAAATCCTCACGTTAGAAGAAGAAAAACACATTCTGACAAGTTACCATGGCCATCATAGCACCTCTGATAACGGTCTTGTGTCGAAGCTTAGTGTTTCTCATAGGACCCCCTCCACAGTTGGCGTTGGGGCTTAGGTTAGGTTACGGATGGACGTAACAAAGATAACTTCTTGGGGTCAGGTTAAGGTAAGAGGAACATAGACAGGGAAAGAGGCTTTTGACTCAACACCAGCACTGTGTTTCGGATAATTGATCTAATTAGCACTGCTACGTGCACTCTGGGAGTCCTTATATATGTCTGATATTTAGTAAAATGTAGAAGCGAGGTCATCACCAGCAGCTGCGTGGAGATGGGAAGTTAAGCGACAAAACAATTTGGTCCACACATTTTAAGGTTGAAATATTTTGTGGAAAAAGTTATCATAATTGTTCTTTTTAAAGTGAAGTAATAATAATAGCTGAAGAAAACTGAAGTCAGCTGCAAGAATAAAGTGGAGAATACAGTGGCAACATTGTGACTGCCTTCATTTTCTAACATGAGCCCTAATACTCCATCGCAAATAATAAAGTGTGACTGAATTTTTGAATTAAGAAACTTTATCACACAAAACTTTAAGGAACAAATAAGCTTTTAATTGATCTGCTCTACTTTTCTCTCTTTTATGTCTTCACCTGTAGTTTTAATTAGTCTAATTTTGTTCATTGTACAGTACATTACTTTTGTTTATTGAAAATTGTTGCATAAATAAAGTTTTGATTGATTTAAATGACAGTAAGTCAGTTTAAATATACACCTGCTGTCGCTCTGAACTAAAGAACAACACACACCACAAATAAACTGGTGTAACTGCACAAGTGTGGGTGGAAGAGTGATTAAAATGTTCAGCTTCGTTTTATCTCTTAGGCCCTTGCACACGGAGTCCTTGTTTGTCTTATGCAGTTTTTTTAAAATAGCCATCCAAAAAAGTGTTGCGTGCAAAAAAACGCGCTTTCACGCTGAGTACGATGAGTTTCAATACACGACAAAAGTGCTAGTCCCACATGAGGCTAATGAATGAATGAATGACATTAGTATGACACTATCGTTTAGCTGCCAAGAGCACGATCATTACCGTCTGATCTTTCGTACTTTTGTTTTGCGACCATCAATTTTAATTGCAGTTTTTATTTTTCATTTTGGGATCAAACATACGGACTCAACATTTAAAGGCAAGTCTAGTGTGATTATAAGACTTCTTTAGCGCGGCTGCTTTGGAGAGTCTGTGAGCCCCGATGGTGACAATAGTTCCTCTACAGTGCACATGTGTGTGTCCCCCGGCTGTCTGTTAACTAAAGCAGTGCTGACAGTCCCCTTTCCTTTGTGTTACTGTGTCATCTGTCAGAGGACATAGGACTTTCATGTCAGCTGGAAATACATTTGCTGTTAATGCTGGTGGGGGCTGTGTGTCGTAGCCCTGTAGCTAGTTTGGTAGTGCTAATTGGTATTTTGTAAGTGTTAATTGAGTCACCGTGAGACCGACCTGAGGCCACATCCACACTAATAGGAATGCATCCGAAACATGTGTCCAGATTAGTGTTTTCCAGTCTTTTTTTTTTTTTTAAGTTCTCTCATCTGAAATGACATAACAGTCTTCATCTTCATCCTGTTTCGGCTGCAAACACAACAAAACAAAGAGGAACAGACGGGCTTTGATTTACGTTGGTCAGACTTCTGTTCTGGTTTGCCTCCTGCTCTCTATTGTCACTGACATTTTATATCAACTTACAGCCATGTTCTCATTTACATATTCTGTTTCTGTTGTTAGACAACTAAATGAGTAAGAAAAAAAGACTTGATCATGGATTAATACAAGTTACCTGTAAATCGAAGCCAACAGTAATTACTGGACAGTTGATCAAATTTCTGTTTCACACTATTTTTGTCACACAGCACTCGACTGTCATTAAAAGCATTTGAGTCACCATTTCGGAAAGCATTTGTTTTGCCAATCGACACCACAATGAATTGTCAATTTAAAATGAATCCAAAAAAGCGTAACTTTGGGGTGTGAAGCACGAACCAACACAATCTCATGTCAGGTTGTGACGATGCGATCTATTGGTTTTCTTCGTGTCGCTCGGCACAACTTCTTTTTCTGTCTACGCTGCAGAGCCAAAATTAGGGTGAAGGCAACCAAAACACTTAGTTAGGTTTCAGAAAACTGTCACAAATATGTCACTTCCCAACAACACTTGGGAACACGCAGTGTTGAACATCGGTCTTGTGGTTGAAAGTCGTGTATTTGTTGGAATTATCCACCTCTCCTCTCCTCTCCTCTCCTCTCTTTTCTTCACCTCTCCTCTCCTCTCCTCCCCTCTCCTCTCCTCTCTCCTCTCCTTTCCTCTCCTCTGTTTCCGTTTCCGGTTGCGTGTGAGTGTGAGTGGTGGACGTGAGAGTGGCGCGGAGGTTTGATTGTATTTTCACTGCTTTGGGATTTGTTCCTCTGTTCTTCTGTCTCTGCGCATGATCAGGTAAGATACTAAGCAGTGTATTTATCGGTAGAACGTGTGATTAGTGGTGTTTGGCGTTGTTCGGGAGGATGGCGTCCTCCGAGACGCCACGCCCGTCAATCCGGCAGGGAGTCCGGGTAGTTCCACCGGATAGCAGCGTGTCAGTAGAGGAGGTGCTGCTGGCTGTCGGAGAGCAGGTGGGACATGACAAACTCTCCTTTGCATCTCGCATGAATAAAGCTGTGGTTGTGTTCGTGGCGAGCGAGGCTTATGTCCACAAGCTGATAGAGAGCGGCGTGTTTATCAGGGACAGCTTCGTGCAGGTCTCTCCGCTCTCAGTGCCCTCTACGCGGATCACCGTGTCCGGTGTTCCGCCGTTTATACCGAACGAGCTGTTAGAAAATGATCTGCGCAGGTTTGGAAAGTTTGTCAGCGGATTTAAAACAGTCAGTTTGGGGTGTAAGGATCCCAAACTGAAGCACGTGCTGTCTCTTAGGCGGCAGGTCTTCATGTTCCTGGAGTCACCTACACAAACACTGGAGGTGTCCTTCAGGGTTAAACACGGGGAGGGTTCATACATGGTGTACGCTAGCTCGGGACAGATCAAATGCTTTGAGTGTGGAGATGTAGGACACAAACGATTCGCATGTCCGCACAAGCGGCAGAGAGGCGCGGAGGCGCAGAGAGGTGCGGAGGCTCCGGCGGCTGCAGCTCCGGCTGCGGCCGCGGTCGCGCCGGCGGCGGCTGTTGCCGGTGCGGTCGGCGGCGTTTCTTCGTCTTCTGCTGATAACAATAATGTCGATAAGGAGGATCAGGGCCAGTCTTACAACCAGCAGGCTTCTGTGGTGGCGCAGAACCTCACTACATCTGGTACCGAAGCACCACCACAGTCGGTAGAAGTCTGTGAAGAGGCAGCTACAGGTTCAGCAGGTGGAGATCTCACCATAGCCTTAGATGAAGGACAGAGTGTAGGGTCTGTGTCCAACAGCCAGCTGTCTTGTGAAGGAGAGGACATGGAGTATGAGAGTGAATCAGATGTTGCATCTAATTCTGAAACGTGCATTAAAAGCACTGATCTGTATTCACTAGAGGAAATAAACTCGTTTTTGGATGTAACTTACAATAGATCTGCAAAAGTGAGTGATTATTTCCCTGACATTGAGAAGTCCATACGATCTGTTGGGATGGCGCAGAGAAAGGTGGGTTTGGACCTTCTAGATGGAAAAAAGCACTTCCGCCTAAAGAAACACATCACAATCTTGAGGAAAGTAAGGAAAAGTGGAAGAGTTCAAAAAACTAAGACAGTTTAACATGATCATGTGTCACACGGGGGTTTCCACTTTCCACTGCTTACTTATCTTGTCTTACCTCCTTCCATCCTCTGACCTTTCTATGCAGAGCTTCAATTTAGGGTCTTTAAACATCAATGGTGGGCGGGACGGGCATAAAAGAGCATTAATACAGGAGGTTGTAAATCAAAAAATGTTGGACATCCTCTTTTTGCAAGAAACTCACACCATTCCATCAGATGAAGTAGACTGGGGTTTATGGTGGGAGGGCTCATGCACCCTGAGCCACAGCACCAATCTTAGTGCCGGGGTAGCCGTGCTGTTTAGAACAGCAGCTAACGCAACAGTTCTATCTGTCACTGAGGTGGTGAAGGGTCGTTTGCTGATGGTGAGGGCAGAGATAGAGAGCTCGCTTTACTGCTTTGTGAACATATATGCACCGAATCAGGGGCCAGAAAGAGCACGCTTCTTCACTACGCTGCAAAACGAACTGCAGAGCTGCCATCAGGAGCAACTGATCATCGGAGGGGATTTTAACTGCACTACAGACTTCACCATAGACCGGAACAGTGAGGAACCACACCCACAGTCAGTTCAGAGTCTCTACAACGTCATCACACACTTAGATCTGTTGGACACGTGGAGAATAAAACACCCACTAAACAGACAGTACACATGGGTTAGAGTCAGCAACGACAGGATCAGTGCAGCCAGGCTGGACAGAATTTACATCTCTCGCAGTCTCAGTTCCAGACTGAAGAACAGCACAATCAGTCCAGTTGGGTTCACCGATCACCACCTCGTCAGTTTAGGTTTGATAACCTCACCAGGTGAAAGGGTTAGCTCCTACTGGCATTTTAATAATAAACTTCTACAGGACAGCACTTTTTGTCAGAGTTTTGGGGTTCTTTGGCAGCAGTGGAAAACTGAAAAAGTTCGTTTCAGTTCTCTGAAACAGTGGTGGGAAGTCGGAAAAGCGCAGATCCGTGTGTTCTGCCAGCAGTACACCTCAAACGCCACCGCTATAATCAAGTCTGCTGTTAAAGACCTTGAAGCCAACATAAAGATCATTGAGGAGGGCTTCCAGAGAGACCCAGATCCCGGTGTGGGCCAGCTGCTGAAGGAGAGGAGGTTGGAGTTGAGCTCCTTCCTGCAAGAGAGAGTGAAAGGAGCTCTGGTCAGGTCCCGTTTCCTCCAGTTGAAGGACATGGATGCCCCAAGCTCGTTTTTCTTCAACCTCGAGAGATCGGTGGCGCAGAGGAAGCGGATGACCTGTCTGAAGCTCCCAGGAGGCAGGATAACCACTGACCAGAGAGGAGATGAGGACCCATGCCATGGGCTTCTACGCTGCTCTTTTTGGGGAAGAGCAATCCTGTACGGAGAGCAGTAGGGAGCTCCTGGAGGGTCTTCCCCAGCTCAGTCCAGCAGAGAGGGCTATGCTGGACGGAGAGCTGACGCTGGAGGAGCTGACGGTTGCAGTGAAACAGATGGCTTCAGGAAAGACTCCGGGAATCGACGGTCTCTCCTCGGATTTCTTTAAGAAATTCTGGAACATTATCGGTGCTGACTTACACTCTGTTTTGATGGAATGTTTTAAAACAGGATCACTTCCTGTTTCATGCCAGCGGGCAGTACTCTCCCTGCTGCCCAAGAAGGGTGACTTGGCCCTTCTTAAGAACTGGAGACCAGTGGCCCTGCTTTGCACAGACTATAAGATGCTTTCCAGAGCCTTATCTAACAGACTAAGAGACTACCTGGAAGTGGTTGTAAATAGTGACCAAACGTACTGTATCCTAGATAGAACAGTTATGGACAATATTTTTCTCATCAGTGATGTGCTTGATGTATGTAAATTCCACGATGTCGATGTAGGTATTGTCTCACTAGACCAGGAGAAGGCTTTCGACAGGGTGGGTCACGCATATGTGTTTTCTGCACTCAGGGCTTTTGGGCTTGGTGATAGGTTCTTGGCTTGGGTGGGTTTGCTGTACAGTGGTGCTGAATGTATGGTCAAAATGGGAGCTGGCCTGAGTCGACCGATCCCTGTACGGCGAGGGATAAGGCAGGGTTGTCCTATCTCAGGGCAACTATACAGCCTCGCTTTTGAGCCTCTGTTGTGCAGGCTGAGAAGTCGGCTCAGTGGTCTGTCACTGCCTGGGTCCTCCAGTCTTTGTAGTCCCCTCGCTGTGTCTGCGTATGCTGATGATGTAAACATCTTCATCAGGGACCAGGGAGATGTTCTATGTCTGCAGGATGCTTTGTCTCTTTATGAGAGGGCTTCATCTGCACGGGTGAACTGGGAAAAATCTGAAGCCTTATTGGTGGGTCAGTGGAGACATCAGACGGTGCCTCATCTGCCTGGAGGTCTTCAGTGGGGAAAAGAAGGTCTAAAAGTGCTGGGTGTGTTTTTGGGCTCTGAGGTTTTTGAGAAAAAGAACTGGGAGGGAGTTAAGGAGAAGGTGTGTGCTCGGTTCTCTAGGTGGAGATGGTTACTACCCCAGTTGTCATATAGGGGAAGAGTTCTGGTTGCTAATAATTTGGTTGCCTCGACTCTGTGGCACAGACTCATCGCTCTGACGCCACCTGGAGGCCTCATAGCAGAGATACAGAGGTCTATCGTGGACTTCTTCTGGTCCGGCCGGCACTGGGTTCGTGCAGCAGCTCTCTATCTGCCTGTGGCAGAGGGGGGGCAAGGTCTCATCGATATCCAGTCCAGGATCGCCTCTTTCAGACTCCGGACTGCACAGAAGCTGCTCTATGGCTGTGGCCCCAGCTGGATGGACACGGCTCGACTGATGCTGAGGAGAGCTGTGCGGTTGGGATATGATAAGCAGCTCTTTCTCCTACAACCTGAGGAAGTGGACTTGGCCGGGCTGACGCCGTTCTACGGCTCTGTTCTGCAGGCGTGGCAGATTTTTAACATTTCACGTAAAGCTGATGAGACTCCGGGCGTGTGGCTGCTGGAGGAACCTTTGTTCTTCAACAGCTTCATTAGAACCCAAACGCTGCAGTCTGCCAGCCTGAGAACTCGTCTGAGAGAAGCCGGCTGCACTAAACTGGGACATTTGGTGAAGATGTCATTAACAGCAGCATCTATGGTCACCTTCAGGCAGAACACTAACATCACGTCTGTCAGGTTGACCAATAGAATAGTGGAGGAGGTCTGTGCCGCCCTGCCACAACGCCTGAGAGCAGTTGCAGGAAACTGTACTCTGTCTGACCAATGGGATGAAGAGAGTGAGTACACCCTCCCCACTCTGCTCATTGCCCCAGCGGTGGGGGACTGGCAGGGGGGAGGAAACAAGCTGCTGACGTTCACAACCCCTCACCTGGACAAGTTTCAGGCAGCAGAGAAAAAAGCTATCTATGAAATCTGTGTAAAGGTTGTGAACCTCCGCTCTCTGGCAGGGTTGACAGAGTCGAGGTGGACCGAGTTCTTTGGCCCAGGTTCTTCCCCGAGAGGCAGCTGGAGGTGCATGTACAAGCTGCCCGTTGAAAAACAGACAGCAGACCTCCAGTGGAGGGTTGTACATGGAGCTATAGCTACACCTGGATCCACAAATTGGGGAGGAGTGTTATTTCTGCGGTCAGACTGAGACCCTGGAACACTTGTTTGTTCAGTGTCCTCGGCTCTCAGCACTCTTTGAACGGTTAAAAAGATGGTTTCAGGGTCTTGGAGAGGTTTTTTCTTTTATGTTGTTCATCTTCGGTCCAAAATACTGCTCAAAAAAGAAGGCTGTCCACACAATGGTGAACTTTGTATCTGGTTCTGCCAAGTTGGCCATCTGGTTGACACGGAAGAATCGGGCTCGGGGTGCCGGTAGTGAGGATCCGGTGAAAGTTCTGGAGGGACTGTTGAAAGCCCGACTCAGGGTGGAACACACCTACTACCAGACAGTGGACGATTTACAGGCTTTCATGGACAGATGGACTACTGGGAGCATTTTATGCTCAGTGGGTGCTGGTGGAGAGCTGGTGGTGAACTTCTGAACATATTGATCATTGAAATTGATTGTTTATTTGTTCTTTGGTGCTTTTTTTTTTTTTTTGGTTATTTGTTTTTATTTTATTGATTTTCTGATTATTAAGTGATGATTTAGAGTGTTTCTGTTTTTCACTGCAATAGTGAAATAAAGGGACTTTAAAAACCAAAAACCTCTCCTCTCCTCTCTTCTCTTCTCTTCTCTTCTCCTCACCTCTCCTCTCCTCTCCTTCCTACTATAAATGACAGGTTATCGCCACTGGCATTCAAAATTTGAAAATCCTGACTCATCCTTCATTAGTTTGAGTTTCATATTCAGTTCCAGACTCAGATTCATATAGGCTATACTTATTTAGGTACTCTTTGATCTTCACTGATACTATTATATATTTAGGTACTATTGCTTTGACTCAGATGTTCAGTTCAACAGTTATCCAGTTTGTACAGTCTGTCATAGAGTCAAGGATTGTTCATTAAAAATACACTACTGATCAACCACTACACTACATCAGCCCCCCCCCCGGCTGCAAAATCTGTGTGTCGTCGATGTGCCCAAAGATGCATTTTTAAATTTGTCCGCTTTGGTGTTGACACGATCTGAGAACCAACTGATGCAGCGCACCAACCATGTGTGGGACACGGTAAATCAAACCAGATGACAACTGTATCACAAGACATGGCCCATAAAGGTGAGTTATACCTCCAATCTTTCATGCGCATTAACGGCGAAACGCACAGACTCTCGACTGTGGAACGAAGCTCCCCAAAATGCGTAATAAAAGGAAACTTAAAACATGATTAAAAGTAGTGTACTTAAAAACCAGAGTAGGGTTTCCTTCCCTGTGGGTTCCAGCCAAGCCAAATGTTGGCCTGGGCCACATAACGTGCTGCACGTCTCTTAGTGAAATTGATGCTGACATTTAGGGTTAATACCGCTTGTCACTGTGATTTCTGCAAATATGGCTTCACCGCTGAGTGTTCCAGCAGATGTTTGCGTGTGTGTGTGTGATTGGGTCTGCATGTGGTGTGGACTAAAACTGTCATTACAGCTGAATCCAGTCATAATGTCCACACCTAGCAAAAGCCTTCCAGAGGTCGCTAAACACACACTTATCCAGCCATCCAGAATTCAAGAAGAAACACCCGTTGAACACCCGCTGACCCCCCTCATCGCACCCACCCGACCACTGCCCACCCAGTCCCACCCTCCAAGCCCAGGTCTGCGAGCCTGAGTGTTAACAGACCAGAGTGAGTCACTGCAGGCGGGAGGGAGGAGAGGTGAGCCTGTGTTGTGAGGGACACGAGGGTGAGGAGGGGCTGGAGACACTGGAAACCACCCTGGGAAAAGTGGATATGATTCAACCCTTGTACACACAACACACATACACACAACAGGCCACCTGGCACCCGTACACACACGCCGTCGCCCAGGTCAGTGGTCAACTCAGTGACGGCAGACATCGGGGGATTAGATGCCGGCCCGGATGACGGCACACAGTGACATACTTCATACAACTTCTGCCTGGAGAGTATGTGAGATGATTGCATGGCTTTACATATTATTAGACCATCTATAACAGATTCCAAAACACTGTGTCCATAATTAACAGTATAAAGACAATAGGATCTGAATCTCTCCTTCCCCTCTTGGTGATGTTTGTGACTGCTCGCTGGCTGGGGTCGTCGGGAGTCTTCCCTTTGCTCATGACTCACCGATGAGCCCGTTTTGGACGAGCTGATTGCCAGTAACGAGCTCAGAAAATGAGAGCGGGGGTATTCCAGAGTTACGGCTGCACCATGTAGTGATAATTGCAACTTGGCGTGCTCTGGCGCTCAATAAACTTTATTTAGGTGAGGGAGTGATATCTGAATACTTGTTTGATGGCTCACAGGGTGTTCTTTTTGGGAGGGTGTGTGTGAGGAGGTTACAGCCTTCTACACCTTTGTTCCCTACGACCTAACAGCACTCATTCAGCCAGGGGCTGACTCATCGGACACGAATGCCAACGCTGTCGCCAAGAAATTACATTTATATACTTTATTTTATTTGTTTTGCCACTGATGTCTGCATGGGAAACGTATTTGCAGCTTGGATAGTGCTCATTGTTTTTCCCAGTGAGAGAAGAAGTGTTGCGTTATTGTAACATACAAGTCTTAAGGAAGTAGTCACAGTGATGGGGGGGGGGGGGCTTACAATGCACAGGACTTTGGTACCAGAAACCATAAATCGCTGTTGATGATATTAATCACTTTTATGGTTGAGGTTCGGTTAAGGTGCAAACGTTTCAGTTAGCTTTCTTGAACTGAAAACACACTGTGAAAGGGTTAAAGTTCTTAGACGAAAACACAGACTCCCAGACCGAACAACACAGGTAGCGACACGGTAAGCAATACCCTGCTTTATGGTCTATTTGACTCTAAATGGACCATAACTTACCAAATGAACATCTTGCTGTATTGAAGAAGACTTGAAGATAGAGATTGAGACCATAAACTCATGTTTACAATGTTTACTGAGGTAATAAATCAAGAGAGAAGTAGAGTCATTTTCTCATAGACTTCTATACAATCAGTTAGAAGTGGAAGAAGAAGTTTAAGGGCGCTTACGCATTGTCTTCACTTTTCAGACCGAGAGGTTACCTTAATAGCACTGAATTGTGGAGTTTGATCGTCAAACAGTTTTTCATAACTTTTTAAGTTCACAATTTTTTTGTGTAGGCCTAAAATCATGGCTCTATCTGGAATGCTCGGACAAACCCTGGTGGCATATCAGTGTGCCAGCGGACTGCCAAAAAATCAAAAACTTTTCTTTACCGTCCATTTGTCTCCTTCCTGTACCTCTCTGTGTTTCTGTCATTTGGGGTGTGCATGAGAACGTGCTGCATGCGTGTTCAAGTTAAACTTACATCAAAGACTCCGCCACAGCTCAATCTGTGTCTACTGTTGCAGCTCTGAAATGGTGAATAAATTGTTTTTTGCGTCACAACCCCAGCGAAATGACTCGTTCCACTATCAGAATTTGTTCAATTTGGTTCGACAAAATTTGGAAAGTCTTGAAGAGCCGCGCAATTTAACTATTCTATCCCCATTCTATCCCCATTTAAGTTATCATAGGGCTAAACTAGAAGTTTGCAGGCCCGGCCAGCGGAAGTCACTGGTGCGTATGCTCTGCCTAATAATTCGGTTTGGTGGTTAAAAACACATTTTTTCTGTAGTATGACATACTGAGAACACATTTATTTTTGCTTTACCCAGACTTTAAACAGGAGAGCGCTGTTCATTTCCAGTTTCCCACCGTCAACGTTGTTTTTTTTCAACCATGAACATGATCATTTCTTATTAGTACAACTGTGGCAACGAAGGTCCCCTACCCTTAACAAAGTAGTAATTTCAACCCAATTAACCCTTGGGCATTAAGTTTCTCTCAAGACGCATTAGCTAATTTGTGGGATATTAACATCATTTCTAGGAGACAGGGTTGCATATGCAGCACACTAGTGCCCTTAAGAACTCACAGACTCTTTTTTTGCCTTTGATCGAGCTGACATTTTAAAGGGGTGTGTGAAGTATGTGTGGCTGGAGACGTAGGACTTGCGGTGGCGTGGTGGCTGGTGTTGTTGTTATTTGGTTTGAGGTTGATGTTTGCTTCGACGCGCTGCACTCAGCTAACTAGATGCAGACCTGCAGGCAGAGGAATAACCCCAGATGTCCAGCATCGAGCAGCTGTGGGCACCGAGCCACATACCGAGAATGCACCGTATACACACACAGACTGAAATATAAGTAAGGGTGTGCTCACATTGAAACAGATGAAAATATGTGCATACATACACACACACACACACACATTCAGAACACCCAACAAGTTCAGAGGCTGGAATGAATTGCAGTGAGAATAGTGGCCAAAAACATATTTCTGATATTATTCTTGCTTTTAAGAGCGTGTGTCGTTGTCAGAAATCAAACGCGGCACCAAAGTTCATACGTCCGATAACCGCACAAAAATCACACACAAAGACACACACATCAGTCTGACATAGTGGCATTGAAATACAACAGACAAGGTATTCTTTTAATGTTCCTTTAAAGCTGCATTCTTTATTTAATGTTGCCTTATTGCACATGTTGTCTCTGTTATGGCTTAACTTTTGGCAGACAGTGTGTCCCTGTGTGTGTGTGTGTGTGTGTGTGTGTGTGTGTGAGTGAGAATCTGGTCATTGTAACAGTTTAACAGCTGGCTCATTATCTGAGTTTAAACACACACATATGAAATCCCCATCAGGCCTCGACCACATCAATTCATCCCAAAGTATTGCCTCAATTCATTCAGTCCATTTCAAGGTTCGCTTGCGCGCGCGTTAGCTCTTGAGAGTGCGCGTTTCTGTCTTCGCCATCGTCTTCGCTTTTCCACGCAGCCAATGAGTGTCCTTTCTCCCCGCAGGATCTCGTCTAAAAATAAAGACAGGTTGTTCTAACGCGGGCCATGAAAGGCTAACTGACACAGGGAGGACAGTTGGCGGCATGAACACACTAATGATGAGGCTCATTATTTTCAGATTTTTACCAAATAAATACCACTATTTCATAAAAGGCACAGAGCCGTTAAAAGTCATTTTCAAAATATATTCAAATATAGCTGCAAAAAGAGAATAATGATTTTTCCGGTTGCAGAAAGTGTAGCAAGTAGGAAGCGTTTTTTCAGATAAATTCCCATATTAATTTGTTTGAATGTAATGTGAAAGCAGTGGATTTTATGTAAGCAATGGCATTACAGTGCCATGAGGTGTTTATCTTTTCTCTGAGCGCTACAACGTGTGGAAGACGAACACAGACTGAGGTTGAAACCTGGCAGCGAGTTGAAGGGGAGAGGATGTGAGGAAGCCAACTTTCCATCACCTCCATCTCGGCCTGTCGTCACAGAGAGCTGCAGCGAAGTGTGTGATGTAAAACAAATCTTGTCACTGGAACGTCTCCCTGTTGCTGTTGCCAAATATTTGCCTGGCTTAAAAGCGATACTCGATTCATCACAAAATGCTCACAGGCTCTATGGTTCTGTGTTCCATGATTGTGATGCGAGGTGAGTAGCCAACAAACTGAGCGCCCTGTGGCGTTTTCTTCTCCACTATGCAGATAGTTCATGCAACCAGAGTGGCTTCCGACCTGGCTTCCTTGCGTATCCGATTGGAGTGTCGTCAGAAACGAACATGACGCAACACACATTAAAAATAGGGAGGCGCCGATACCACTTATTCAGTACAAGTACTTACATTTGAGTACTTGCCTATACCAAGTACCGATACGAGTACTACCACTACAGCTCCAACAATAACTTTGCTGCTGACATTTTAATGTACAATATTGTGATTTTCTGATACAAACATAGATCTTTGCAGTAGGAATGTTAATTAACTGTTTAAACATGCAGTCAGTTAAACAATTAAAAGAAATATTGAAAACGAATTTATGTGACGACTTGTCACATACAGGAGAATCCTTTTACTTTGTTATAGTAATTTATAATGGGGGTTTTGCTTCATAAAAATACAATTAAAATGATTAATAGTAATTAATAGTTCTAATGATGCATTACAAGCTGTTTAGAGCTAGTGTAAACAGGTCATAATTATATAATATAAAAGTATATCTATTTATGTTGTTGTGAAAACAGCTAGATTCATTCAAGTTTCTCACCAACACTACATTTTACGAGATTACATTGAACACATCATTTTCAATGAACAGAGCCTGAACGCATCATAATGTAACTGAACGGAAACTTTGTTCTTTGGCCATTAGCAGTGCTGCTAACTTACTAGCTTACTAGCTCTCGTGTCAATTTAAACATGGATTGGATATTGTGCTGTTTAGTGATTGGTTTCTCAAAAATGAAAAGAAAAGATTAGGGTAGATGATGCATCATGTCTATTCACAAAATGTAGAAAAGGTCATAACTGCTTCGTTATCGAGAAAATCTTAATGTTAACACTGGCGTAAATAGCGAGTATCATTATCAGCCGCCTGCACTGTCCGTTCTGGTAACACTGATTTTATCTTCTCTCTTTCGTCGTATTGCTGCTGCAGCTGCTAGAAACAGGCACATAAAGCAAGCTTGTGGAAACACCACGGGCGACGGCTTATGACAAAGCTGAGACTACGAGAGGCTATTAGCGAGCTTGCCAAAGAGTCATTAGCAAAACAGCAAAGCTCTCACTAAGCACGAGCAGACAGGAGCGATGTAGCTGTGAAGCGTTGCTTGTTTTCTTTCTCCTTTACTGTCGAAACTGTTCCTGGAAAGCAAGACAAAGCTAAAGTTGAGTTGATTTCTGAGGTGTCTGGTCAAATAACAATGAACCTGAGGAAGAAATAAAGTGTCCACAGACAGTAGATGATAAGTGCATATAGGCTTGTGTGTGTGTTGTGAAAAGTCTTATTGATGCCACATGTGTGAACAGCGGCTGTCGGTTTTGTCACCAGGCGTGTGAAGCATCACATCGCGGCGACACATCTCTGCGACAGCTCCCAGCGTATAAGCGGCGCAGCCGGACTTTGACAATGATAGCTAGTGACAAGGAGAGGGAGAGGAGAAAGGAAGGGAAAAAGGGAAGGACACTTGTAGATAGCGGCCGTATAGGCCTGACTTCGTGACTTCACAAAGCGCTTTGAGCGAGAGGCTCCGTCAGTGCAGTCGCACAGAAGAAGGGGAGCGCTCCACGAATCTAATCTAAAAACAGACCCCCTGCGTGGCGTAAAAATTCAACGTCGCTCTGCTTTTGAGCAAAGGCTGCGATTCAAAGGCGAAAAAAAAGATATGGATGCATTTAACCTTTGCCCCGGTTTTATAGGCATGTGCTTCCTTTTAGGTTGTGTTTATGTGCATGTGAGCGCCTGCGACCCTTTGCCTCCTCCATGAAACGTCGTCCACGTTTACTGTCCCGATAAAGAGCTCCTGGATGCGTTGACCTCTGAGGGCAAACTCCTATAAAACGCACGCAATTTGGTGGCAGTGAGAACAAATCGCAGTCCCCGGGAAAGGTCTCTCTTTCCAGGTTATGGAGCAGGATAGTCATTGTTCATCTTTACAGCTGTCAGTTAGCAGACGGAGCCCGATGCAACGCGTCAGCCCTTTCTTTAATAGGGAACACAGTTATCGATTTACCTCGTCCGCGCTCGCTATCTCCACTATCTCGCTGAGGTTTGATCAGCACAAGTTAGATAAGATTCGCCTCGGCTGTGCATGCGTGTGTGTAATGAAAAATAAAGGAGAAACACTGTATAATGTGTGTGTGCGCTCGCTCACTTATACCTCGGTGCTTTTCAGCTTCTGCAGCCGTTCGGAGTGCAGCAGCAAATTGAGCAGCTGTATTGTATCCTGGGAACAAAAGAGGCCCATTTGTATAAATTTGGCTTGTAGAGGCTTTTGGCTCTCAGATGCGCCCCTAGCGTAGCAGATTTGATTACACGGGTATCTGTTGCTCTGCCTCAGCGGATAAAGCAGGCCTCCCATCTACAGAAGGAGTCAACGTGCCCTTCACTCCTCACACTTCAAACCAAACTTCACGTGCCGGCAATCAAGTCGGTGGCGAAAAAAGGCCGTTCATCTCAATGTTTCTCAGATATTTATGTTGCACATGTTAATTATTCGCTAGTAGAAAAGACTTTTCTTTGAATACTTTCGATTCATGGCTAAACAACCTGCTAAACTAATGACATTCAGCCTCAGCTACACTTTGTTAGCAGGCTAACATGCCAAACAAAGATGGCGAACCCAGTAAACGTCGTACTTGCCATACATGCTGGCGTTGCCATTGTGAGCATGTTATGTTGTGCACGCTGACATTAGCATTTAGCTCGAAGCACCGCTGTGCAGCCTCACAGAGCGGCTAGCATAGCTGTGTTTGTATTAATTGATTGCTTTGTATTTAATGGCAAAGTAAAGTTAAATAAAATTAGCTGTCCATACGCATTAAAGTGTATAAAAGTGTGTTCAGTAGTTGTTTGTTTGCCTGAAGTTTCTCTCCTGCATCTCCCTCTTTGCTTTCTTACTAAATAAAAAACATGGTCTCAATTTTGTCTTCAACCAGTCGTCCCTCAATCTCCCTTTGTCTGCAGCTCTCTGCTTCAGGACCAGTTTTCAATCTGTGGTTGAAATGTAATGCCTGTCAGGAGAGTACTCTTGCTGGCCAGACGCTGGGCCCCATCACACACACACACACACACACACTGGCACATGTCCCACCTGCAACCTCTTCAATCTAAACCTCCCGTCGTTCTCCCATTCCTCTCCCAAACCATGAGGGTCCCCAAGGCCCCCACCCCCAAAAAAAATCCCCAAAAGTTTAAGCTTCAACCATGTACCGCTTCACTGTCTCATTTTCCACACGCACGCCTGCTTAAGGTGCTTATTTTTGGATGCTGATAGAAGGGACACTAGTCCACAAGCTGCAGACATATGGTGTTTGATGAAAAGGAAAGGATTTGTAATGGTAATCTATACAACTGATGTAATTTATTTATGCATGTGTTCAGGTCAGAAGTGGTAGGGAGGCTTCTGTGTGTGTGTGTGTGTGTGATTACCTTGGCAAGATGAGACTCAGCTCCATTATCTCCGCCTGTTGATCGTCACCCTTATTGCACTACAACAACAAGAAATCCTCCCTCCCGTTTACACTGGCGGCTCTCATGAGTTCACAGCTACCACACACACTGAGCTCATCTGTACGTGTGTGAGTAGGTGTGTGTGTGTAATAGAGAGTGGTAACAGGGGCTGCCCCCTAGAAGTCCATGAGTTGAGAGGACCACGAGTCGACTCGCTGCTTGTAGGTCGAATAGAGTGCACTTACTTTTTCACTTACTGTCATCATTATTATTTACGTCATTTGTTTAAATATTTATATTTATACATCTTGTTTCCACGAATATTGATTTAGTTTGTATTAACACTACATAGGAACTATATTTACGTCCTATGTTAACACATTTAGTCGTGGCAATGTCCTCCAAGAAGACGTGTGAGGCAGCAGAGGTTTTTATACTCCGCTTAAAGATTTAAGGTTAAAGTAATATTGTATTACGTATTACGTTTTTTGAATATTTAATGGCGTTCAAGTGGACTCAGTTTCATGTTTCGTCGTGCACATTTGCGTGTCTACAGTTTGTGTGTGAAGCGAATGCGAGGTCATTTTGTATGTCGTCCAAGACCAATAAATCCATCAGTAACAGAAGAACCATGGTGTCTTCTATTTCCTGGAGGGAGTGATACAGAGCTATGCAGGAGCAACAGCATTGCTGGTTGTAAAGTTTATATATTACAGAGTCTTGTCGTTGAAACATTGAAGGAGATGTTTCACTTCCTAATACTAGCTCTAAGCAGCTTGTGTTACATCATTAAAATTACTAATGACAAGATTTTCTTTTTATCAAAGCAAATATTAAAAAATTGAATAAATTCCTAATAATTTCAATTGTGTTTTTTATGCATACATACATGCATGCAAAACCGACTATAGATGACAATAACAAAGTAAAAGGATAACATTTCGATTTTTTTGACGCTTTACACTGACTTCACGGATCCGGTTGAAATTATTGTTTATCATTGGGACGGTTCCAAGACAGGGGTGAAATATGTATAACCCTAACGCACTAGTATCGGATCCGTACTCGCTATTGGCTAATATGCAAGTTCAGGTATCAGAATCGCTCTGCAGGCAACTGGACTGACTCTAACTGTGTTTGTGTGCGCACACTGGCTTTGCTGTCCAAAGCTGGGGAAGAGCTTGTTGATGAGGAGATGAGTTTTGGAGACAGTTTTCAAATTCCCAGTTTAAAATGACATCTTATTTATGGCCACTTAACTAGGTTAACGTGATTGGAATGCATTAGGGTGGGTGTGTGTGTGTGTGTGTGTTCGAGCGCATGCACCGTATCCGTGCCTGTGCTGTGTATGTGTGGCTAGCTCTGATTGCTTTTGGTAGCATTATTAACCTCTCCGGTCAGGAGCAGTAAATGAAATGTCAAACATCATATCAGTTAGGAGGAAGACTTGCTCTCTGTCTGTCTCACACACACACACACACACACACACACACACACCTACTCAGTCTCCACTTGACAGCCGGCAGAAACATTCCTCATGTAGAGGACATATAACCAGCGATACACTCACACGACACTCTGAATAGCAATGAAATGACAATTTGTACATAATCCCAGCCTCCAGTTTGGTAGATTGATATGTAAATGAAGGCAAATGGATCTCATCCCAGAAACCTGACCTCACCAGGCTGGTCCGCGCTGAGCCGTCAATCAGCGGCCCCATCGGCAGCAGCACGGCGGCGATGGCAGCAACGCATTCCTTAATGGTCATATCGGTGCCATCATGCCCCTTATATGCATCCCTTGCGGATTAGGCCTGAAACCTGCATCTATCATTATTGTGCTCTGATACTGCCATTAGAGTGTCTTTTTACCCTTTCGTGGCTTCTCCCTCAATCCTCACGAAAGAATGTAAAATGGCTTTCCATTCAAAAAGAGAAAGGAAAACAGGATTTTTCTCACAGGGTGTGGAGCTGGAAGACGATACCTTCACTAACCAGCACGAGTGCTGTGTTCTGTCCGCGGTCCTGGTGTTCATGACAGGCAATCATGTTCAGAGTGACGACAATCAGTGGAAAATTACACCACCTATTCTCACTGATTTTGAGGAAATCTTTGATTAGGGATTGTTCTTCTCACATATGATTTTTTTTATTATACTTTCCACAGAAGGTCTATGACAATTGTCTGGTAAAATCTCACTCTGCTCTCAGCATTACTGACAGGTAATCACAGGAAAGTGCAGCCTCGTCATTTATTTCAGTGACTGCACTGCATTGGCACAGCTGGATCACAATGCAGAGGCCTCCAGCAAAACAATTCAGGGCCATCCGCCAAAAGTGTGAAAAAGTCTCCTTACTCTCTGGAAGTTTTCTGTAGCCGATTCCAATTTGCATATTTATAAATGTGGTGTGCTCGTTGAGGTTCTAAAATTCTAAACATCTCCAAAAGAAATAAGCGGACTTAAACATAAAACATGTTTGCAGCTGGTTTACACTCTCGCTGGCAGTCAAAAACTTCTCTCTTGTGTTCCCCCTCTCTCTGTTTTCTTCGCAAATAGAAAACGCGCTGTCAGCATTACAGGAAAGATCAAACATCAGATAGAAAGACAGACTTTGTTGGCACAGCAGGGTCCTGACGCTGAGAGCTCCGGCAAAATAAACACGCTAATTTGGCAAAAATGCTGAAAGTGGCTCAACTTTTAAATGATGTTGCAACGCAACGCAATGCATTTCCAGGACTGTGACATCCTTCCTCATAGAATTATAAACCGCTGTTCTGTTCTGCTAATAGGGTCCTGTTGGTTAATGGTTAACTTTCTCAAGCAACACTTGCGGAGAGTAGATGACTGTACACAAGCTAACCAAACTTGCTAGCCACGTGTTCAGAGAATTATTCTGCCTCCACCTACTCTCCGTCCACAAAAATGCAACATCTTGTTTAGTTTTGGGAAAATGTTTGCTCCTTTAAGAGGGCGACAAAGTAGATAGAAGGACAAAAAGAACAAAAAAATGTAAAAGACATGGATGACTGCCATGATACAGCTATAAGAACTAGCACCTCGGTCTGTCGACCCACAGGCTGGCTTCGGCACTATGATCCTTGAGATACTTTTGGTAAACCAGTGGCTTGGAATCAGGCCACGAGGAGAATGAAATGGGCTTTTATCATAATCACGGCCTCCGGTCTTTTGTGGTAGCGCTGCAGAAAATCCCCACCCTGCATCCTGTGTAGTGCTGCCGCTTGATCCTCCACACGGGTCCTTTAGAGGGTTGAGTAACAGTGCGGGAGAAGTGCAGCAATCATGTAACAATCATGTGGAGCGACGGCGGTTCGCATTCAACATGCGGAATCGCATCCGAACTGCCAGGCTCCTATCAGCGCATCGCGGAGTCGAGTGTGGCCGAGATGTGAAGCAGACTGAGACAGACTGTAAGAGGAAGTTTAAGAACAGGTTCTGTTTCATCTGGATTCATCTCAGTTTGTAGATTACTGGCAGGTGTTTACACAAGGCTTCAATGCAGAAACCCTACACGCCCTCCCCTCCATCCTGTGTATGTATGTGTGTGTGTGTGTGTGTGTGTGTGTGCCTGTATTTCTCAATGTGAAATCAGATTAAATTTAAGGAGTGGAGTAGGGGGTGAGCTGCAAGTGCTCGGCTACGCTCGCTTTACTCCGAGGTATGTAAGAGTGAATGTGTGTGTGTTAGTGTGTTTTACCTGTCTTGTGAGGACATAAGTCTGATTTCACAGTCACATTGTGGGGACTCTTGGGGCACAAAAGGGGGACAGTAACGTAAATCATTAAATTCAAGGGTGAAGACTTGGTGAAGGGTGAAGACTTATCGTTCGGGTAAGTCTCCAGAAAATTCATGTAAACCAGTGTAATGTCCCAAAAAGTCATAAAAACACTACTGTGTGTGTGTTGGGGGTGGGGGCTGGAATTGCGGCTCTTGGCTCTCAGGTATTTATCCTGAAGCCGTTTCGGTATATGTGTGCATTTGCATGCGTGTGTGTGTTTGCATCTATAAAGTAAAAGCCCACCTGCTGATGGCCCTGATAAGAAGCCTCCGGGGCTCTGTCTCCTATTACATCCTTAACATCCACAGGTTGGAATCAAATTTACCAGAACACGACCACTACACGATCAGAACACTGAACTACTGTAATAACATGTTCATATCAAGTTGTCGGGTGATTTACTTGCACAAATTCCTTCTACTCCGAAGGACTTTGAGGCTTGTTGGCTAATAGGAAAATCATTTTATGAGACTGAAGTGTCTCAAGTGATACATTTCTGTGTTGCTATTTGGCTTGAACAGAGCGAATACAGCCTTTGAGTACTAATTTGAAATACAGCAGTAGTGACAGCAAAGATAGCAATATTAGAAGTAAAGAGTTTGGTCAGTTGCCCGGTTCTCCACAGAGAAGATCAGCTCACCAGTCGAGGCAACACTTTTTTTTTAAGTGCATGGAAGAGTTGCGCAACAATTTGTAGCCTAATTAAATGGAAAAACACGCTCATGACATCTGGCAAATTTCATGCTTTCTATCAACCGTTGCAAAGTGGAAACACAAACTTCAACTGGAAACACAAATTAACAGGAGAGAAAGGACAACGCAATACAACGTGATGTCACATTACGAGTATGTCTGTTCGTGTGTGGAATTCTTATGCAGACCACAAGCAAATGAATGTGAAACGTTTTCAGTTGAATGCTTTAAGGGTCAGATTACCCAAATCACAAAGTATTTTCCAGGTTAGCTGATTGTTCATTTTCATAGATTTTCAGAGGTTTTGGTAAATCGACTGCTTGAGCTGCCAGTATACTTCTTCAGAACTGCTTGTCAGATGGTCAATTAGCTTTTGCTTAGCAATTTGCGAAACTGACATTAGGACATGCATAGACCTACAGTATATATACATGTTCACAGTATTATTTTCAGAAGCAAGTGGGTAATGCTGCTGCTTCACTGGGGCATAGTGATAGATGACTGTGTATCCCTTTACATATAACTTCTTTAAATATTGTATCAGTTGTACACAGGACAGTATAACTGAATCAATCGTAAGGTCCCTTTTCCACAGGAAGGCAGTTGAAATCAAATCTCTCATATCCTCTGTTATCATTTACTCTTATTATGCTTTCTAACATACAAGGGGAAGCTCTGCATAAACTCTGCACTGACCTTTGTGTGTGTGTAAGTCACTCAATCCCTCTCAGGTGAGTGTGTGTTCACAGGCTCTTTTGTCATAACTTTAACAGGACACGTCAATCAATAGAGAGGAAATTACCACTTGGAGAATGAGAGGAATCTGTGTTCTCTGTCTGAGCGAGAGAAACAGAGGAAGAGGGCGAGGCTGACGAACGGACAAAGATAGACGTGACCGCTCATTCATATTTCCAGCTCTGTCATTTTGATCAGTTGACATTTTTATTTTCAGATGTTGAATCCGTCTCTGTTGAAAGCTGAAACTGTGACATTCTGAAAACATTTCCCAGACATCCAGCGTGTATTTCAGGATAATGTTACAGGAAATTTCCCCTCACACAGAAAGTGAGGTTATGACACAGAGGAGAACATTGCCAGTGCAACACACCCGTTCTCTAGCCACGCAGAAATACATTTTTCCAGCTGGCAAATGACAAGTGAATTAAGTAATACATTTTGTGGAAGTAGGGTCATAATTATTGTGGTTATTTAGTTATGTTGATTTAAGGAAACAGGAAACAAGATTAACTGACAAAATGCTTGTACCTCTTCCCAAATAATAATAATAGCTTTCATTGATATGATTATATGTGCAGATATGTTGTAACTCCGTATGAAAGTCACTGTGTATTGCTCCAGGCAGGAACATTGATCAGTTGATCAACAGCTTATTAGTTAGTAAAACAAAGATTTGATAATTTAATAAAATACAGTTTAAAATAATGAAAAAGAAAAACGCCGACTGGAGGGGAAAACAATCTGCGCCACAAAATGCTACCAAGAGATACAACACTAACAAAATGCCTGTAGCTAGCTAAAAACGTTAGATTTCAGCATGTCAAAGGATTATTTTAGCACCCCATGTCTACCAGAGTGGCCGGTGATCAGTGAAATAATGATGGGACAAGTTAGCTTTTAGCGAGATAATGTTAGCAATGTGTTAGCAAGCTACTTTTGTTAGCTAAGGCACTTGCAAACACAATAATGCATAGCCTTTCTGATTTAAACACATTCCACTATGACACAAGTTTCTGAGAAAATGCTTTAGCATGACTTACAGAGATACAGAGAGATAGAGAGACATACCAACAGACGCAATTGACCAGGAGGTACCTTCACGCAATACAAGGTCAATGAAGCGCAACATTTTGTTTTCCCCTTCGGTGTGGGCGGGACTTAATTGCGCTCTATCTCTATAAGTTTTGAAAGAAATGTAGCGTTTTATTTCCCTCCCATATCCGCCACATACACTCTTGTTCAGGCATTCAAAGCATGTGGTTCAGGCTAAGGAAAGAAAGATTGTGTTCTTCGTTTGATTTTGAAAAAGTCAACCATGACTTGAAGCCTGAGACAGGACATGTTTTCTTTATTAACATTTCACAAAAATCTTTCCAAAACATCAGCCGAAGTGCTTTTGTTGCCTGAAACTAACCCCAAACAGGATTCAGCTGGCGTTAACCCCAAAACAATGACAATGTCCTGGATTCACAAGTCACAAGCTTTGAATAAGGTCTATTTAACAGCTTTTTTAGGCACTTTCAACCACATTTCACCTTCTTCATCAACAGGCGTATTGCTCAGTAGTCATGGACATTGCTGAGGCTCCTTTTATTTATCCGGTATGTGTGTGTTTGTGTGTGTGTGTGTGTGTGTGTGTGTGTGTGTGTGTGTGTGTGTGTGTGTGTGTGTGTGTGTGAGCACGTTCTAGTATTCCTCCTCTTCCCAGTTTCAAATCTTTGAGTGTGAGAACTTCAGCTGGACTTGTGCGTGTCTGAGTTTTCAGCACAGATTTCAAATAGATAGTTAATGTGTCAGTAGGACAAGCTAGAACATACTAACGTTCATTACATCTGCAGTCACACACACACATAAAGCCGTGCCAGAAGGTCCGCTTCTATAAAATGGGATGTCTGCGTCAACCTGTGAGACAAAAGGTTTTTAACTGGTGTCTAGTCCTCCCTTTCTCCATAAAGATGACTGCAATCAGCACTGCTTTGTGTGTCAATGATCTCTGTTAGGACCACTTTGATTTTTACACCTTGAAGGATGTTTTTGCAGACTGGGGACATTATGTCTGGTCCTCACCATCTCATCTTTGCAGTTGAAGCTGCACTTTGTGGCCTTCCGGTTCCGCCACTGAGAGGATGACGGCTTAATTCTCGAGCTCCTTGAAGGTTTTGTGAAATAACCCCAAAAACCGGTAGTTTTGCCAATACCAGTGCAACTTTTGTTTAATAATGGAGAAAGGGGTTATTACTAGAAGTAGGACGACCACAAACAGGACAGAATACGATCCTGGGACAAGACAGCCGAGGCAGCTCTCCGGGCCCATACGCACATGAAGAGGATAGCTCCAAAGCTAGCCTGCGAAGCATTCTCAATGAACTGAATAGTCAAATACTGTCAGAAATGAAAAAGGAAAAGGTAAATGTTGTGCTGTTGCAAGAGACACACCTCACCCCATCAGAACATGACAATTAAAGAGAATGAGGTTTTCAATGGTATATTATTCATCTTCTAAATCAGGCTGTAGGAGAGGCGTAGCAATTTTAATATCACAAAAAGTATAATTTGAACTATAAACGTAACAGACAAGGAGGGAAGATATATAATAGTCTCTGGAAAAATAGATGGAGTTACAATAACTTTATGTAACATTTATGACCCCCCTGGAAGTGATTTTGGCTTTTACAGAAAGATATTTGATTTAATGATAGGGGCCTCAGGAATTGTTATATGTGGTGGAGAGTGGAACATCCGTCTTAATCCAAAACTAGATTCATCAAAAAAGGTCACCACTACATCGTTGCATGGAAAAATGTATGTTCTAATGGCAGAACTGGGCATATTAGATCTATGGAGAGATTTTTACCCATTAGGCCGTGATTATACATTTTACTCATGCCCCCATGATACATACTCAAGGACAGACTATTTCATTGTGCTAAAGAGAGATCGCCATAGAATGCATAGCTGTGATACTGGAAGTACTGATGTAACATTGGCAGAGATAAATTACACCCCCCTCTTAACAAAAATTAAAGATGACATACATCGATGGAACTCTATTTCTTGCCTCAGACTGAGCCAAAGATTGACTCTGTAAAAATGAATATTCTCCCAAGATATCTGTTCTTACTTCAAGCACTTCCTGTAGAAATTCCCCCAAAACAATTCTCTGAATTGGATAAAATCATTTCAAGATTTATTTGGCAAGGGAAAAAAACAAGGATTCAATTTAAAACTCTCCAACTCCCAAAAAAAAAAAGCTTTGTGATACTCATATGTGTACAGAGAATTATCACCTGACACTGCAGGTCCCCTCAGCTCTACAGAGCGTTTTAGCGTCTTTTAGCTCACTGTTTTGGTTGTATGGCCTGCAACTCTGCTGTTTCTGTTCAGTCTCCTCTCACTTCATAGTAGCATCAGGCAGTGAGTACTGGACTTATATTCATCAGGTGGATGATTATGTTGCTCTGTGTCTGCTGGATGTGTGTGAAAAGGCGGCTTTCTGCTAACACTGTGTCAGTATTTTGTTTGTAGCTTGTTCTGCTGCCCCCAAATGGCCCAACAAACATAATAGTGCTGCTTTAAGGTTACAGTTAGGTGATGGTAGAGCTAGAAAATGTAATATGTAAATGATCATCCTCACAAGTATAGAAATACAAATGTGTGTGTGTGTGTGTGTGTGTGTGTGTGTGTGTGTGTGTGTGTGT
>NW_022280137.1:460957-498562 GCF_004355925.1 Anarrhichthys ocellatus
TGTGTGTGTGTGTGTGTGTGTGTGTGTGTGTGTGTGTGTGTGTGTGTATGTGTATGTGTATGTGTATGTGTGTGTGTGTGTGTGTATGTGTGTGTGTGCGTGTGCTTGTAAGCCATGTAAGTTGTGTGTCCTGAGGCTCATTGAGACCTTTTATGTGGGTCACACTTAGAAAGCTCTTCTGTTACAGTCACACACTTTGAACAAGCACACACACACACACATCCTGCTTGTTGGGCAGTGGTTAACTAGGCAAACCCCGTGGATGAGATGACAGGCCTGCTATGTTGTTGTGGTGACTCTTGAACCTGGCCGGAGGTCATCGTTCAAAAGGAGGTCAGCATTCAAAAGGTCAGTCAGCGTCGCGCTGCGTCGGTGGGGACGCTACTGGTCTCTGAGCTGAGAGAGAGAGAGAGAGAGAGAGCTTTAGAGGATGAATAAGCCAAAGCTCTCCTTCGTTTCAGCCCATTTAAGCATTTGTATGCCTCTACCAACAAGCCAAGATGCAGTTTGGGTCCATGTCTATCCAAAATGTCATAACTTCATTTCATCCTTTTAGACATATGTGTGAACTTGTCATAATTAGCATATACATTTTTCAGTTATGGTCAAAAAAGTGTTTTATAAAGTGACAGTGACCTTTGACCACCCAATTCTTATCAGTCCAAATGGATGTTTGTGCCAAATTTGAAGAAATTCCCTCTGGCGTTCCTGAGATATTGGCTTCACAAGAATGGACCGGACGGACGGACAACTCAAAAACATAATCCCACTGCTGTCGCCGACGCAAAGGCATAGAAAAGACTGCACAGTGAGTCAGTGTGTGAAAAATGACATGTTTTAAATTAGTTACATATCTTCAGAAGAAGATACAACTCCGATTTTTCTTGTGTGATTCCTTTAAAGAGTGCAACCCTCTTTCCATTCTACTGCTCAACATAAAACTCAGAAGCTGTTGTTGTGATACATTTGAATCCCTCGTACCACTTAGTATGAACCCAAAACTAGAATTACCGCGTCTGCCAACCAGTTAACTTGTAGTTTGCATCCAGGCTATCCAAATTGTCACAACTTCATCCTTTTATCCCATTAGACATGTGTGTGAAATTGTCATAATTAGCAAATCAATTCTTGAGTTATGGCCAAAAGGTTTTTCCTGAGGTCATAGTGACCTCCAAAATCTAATCGGTTCATCCTTGAGTCTAGGTGGATGTTTTTTTGCCAAATCTGAAGAAAATCAATCCAGACGGAGGCCCAGATGTATGTACGGACGGACGGACAACCCGAAAGCATATTGAAAAACACTACACAGATGAGTCTTTTATGTAGTAACTGACATGTTTTGAATTAGTTAAATGTCTCCAGAAGACATACAATGCCATAAACTAAGATTGTTCTTGTGTGAGTTCTTTGAAGAGCACAACTTAAAACTCAGTGGATGTTTTATGGGATCCATTTTAATCACTTAGTTCCAAGTCAAAAAAAGCATGACTAAAATAAATGAAGTTTAAAGTACTATCTAATACATGAACAACAATATTCCAGACATGTCCCTTCAGACGCACAATTAGTGCAGCAGCAGAAATAAAAAAAAACTGGGAGCTCTTCACTTTCTACATCTGTATGGCATTTAATATGCTGCATTGTGCATTTCCTGTCTCAAAGGTGAGATCGCAGACTTGCTTCAGCGGCTATTTCTATGCCAGATGATGGCGTTTGATAGCTGTGCGAGAGTGAAACTAATGAATTAGTGAACAGAGGGTGTGTGGAGTGCATGCAGATCTACTGGGAGCTTCGTCAGCCAAGGGGAACGGAAAAGACAGAGAGCCCACCTTGAATTTCAACACGCATTCACCCCTCGCAAATCAATAACCCCTCTGCCAGCACTTAGAATACTGCATATAGATGTATAGACGTATGCACACATAAAATGTGAACGTTCCAATGAGGAATCCTCGATGAAGGCGATTACGGTTGCAGACGTGATTTTTGACCGTATATCAATGCAGAATTTCAACAGTGAAAAAATTTTGAATTACCTTTTTTCACCTTTCACATTTTCAGTCTCAGAACATCTCCTGCTTTCTATTTTAAGTGCAAAGCATGCAGATGAGTTCCAGATGGGGCGTTAGTAGAAACATGTGTTGGAATCAGCCCCTCCGAGCTCTATCGATTCCACCGTCAGAACATATTGAGGTTCTGCTGTTATCGCTTCCCTTATAGGGGGGGGGCCTCTGGAGGGCATTTGATCTCTGTGTTGTGAGGAACAGAAGGGACGAGATGAAATGGGATGTTGAATGGTAGGAAAGAATGGAAATTATCCTCTTCAATTTTGGCTCCTATTATGCACAAAACTTGTGACAAATAAAGGGAGAAAGACACAAAATGAACAAAGCACAAAATTCTCTCAAAGTCGCATTAGCTCATTTTTTGGGGCCACAAGGGGGCAGTGGAAACAAGTTGAATACACAACATTGACATATCATCAGTTTAAAATGTTATACGGTGAACTTGTTTACCCGTAAAGGAGATGTGGAGCAACCTTATCAGTCATTTGGACTCGTGTTTCTGACCACCTGTTGAGTGTGAATCCAATATTCTCTCTCCTTTTAGCTCTATTTTTGATCTCCAACAACTTCAAAGGGAAAAATTTGTCTCTTTAGCTGCTAAATAACTCACTATGTTCACCAGTCAGCTTTGTCCATCTGCTGTTTCATGATGCTAGGAAGCATACGGTCAGGTTTTTAGAGATTATATAATTGTTTTAAAAAGCTGCCTGATAGCTAAAAACCAAGTGAACCGAAAACCCCCAAAAGTAGTGCATCATCATTGTTAATGTGAAAGATATCAAAAAAAGGAAAGAAAGTAGAGCAAATTCACAGTAAAGTAATAAAGATGGAGATGAAGAACAGCTAAAAGTCTGTCCTTATGGAATGTATTCACTGGGTAACATTGAGGGGATCAACTGCAGTTTAGGCCCAAATAACCACAGAATATCACATCAACTCCCTGGGGGACTCGGCCAATCACAGTCCTCGAATGCCTCCGACTCATTGTCAGTCTGTCAGTTGGTCCATCCATCCATCTGACTGACAGGCCGCAGACACTTCTGTGTCTCCCTCCGTTGTCGGCCTGATGCTGCATTCTCATCATGGCTGCATGAGCAGACAGAGAAGGAGACGGGAAAGTCACTCTGATCAGTAAAGCCTGCACACACACATGCACACAAGTTCACGGGCAAACACACAGCCAAGTCACTCCCCGTCTACACGTCTGACGTTTGTTAGGCTGGGGGGCTGTGGTGGGAAAAACAGGTTCCCTACAAGCGAAAGACTCTGAACAATATTTGAATATTGGTTCAACACAGCATAGATTTCCCTGAGTCTGATATCTTTAGCACGAGAAAAGTCTTGCGAGCTAAAAAATTGCTTGAGCAATATATATTGAAGTAACTATGGCCAATTGGACTCATATTGCAATAATTTGGCTTCGAGATTGGATTTTGCTGCACGAGTTGTTAAGAGAAACATAATGGTCATTTTATGCCTTTTTTCACTGTAAACAACCTGAGCTATGTACCTTAGTCATGGGTGGACTACTGAACGGGCCTACCGGGCCACGGCCCAGGGGCCCAAGGGCTCAGGGGGCCCCTAAGCCAGAGCTTCCGCATCAAGTCGCTGTCATTAACTTTGCATTTCTTGCCGCATAGTGAAAAGGCTTAGTCATTCCTGTCAACAACAGATCCCTGAACGTCCTGCTGAAAAACCAAAAGGAACAGCCCAAACATTCGCTTTGTAGATGTCGGCAGAAATAAACCACCGTGATCCATTTTAAGTGAGTGTTTATCCCCTCAGTCTATCTATATATAGGACTGCAAGAGTGGTGTATTTTGTTAATGTGCTCCCATCCGTGCCCAGGGGCCCATTATCTGCTAATCCGCCTAGGACCTATGGTTGTTTGGTAGAGGGAACGGGTTTTTCGGGCTGTTACACTTTTCATGGAGCTTTGGCTGTCGACGAGAACAGAGTCAAACCTCTAACCTTGAAGAATTCTTAATTATTGTTTGTCAACTGACGTGTCCAAGAGTAAAGAATGAATTTTACACATCTATCAGCTGAGACACGCTGTGTGACATAACTGAAAGTTCCAGAACGACCACGAATCAATCCTGGTGTGATGCCATGTTCACGGCATGTCGTTCGGACCATAATTCTGCCGAGTGGGCTTAGATATACATATATACAACCTAATCCGATTTACTAATAGATATTTCGAGTGTATGCCATGTGGACAGGAGGATTATTCCTCCCAGGCCCGATAACACAGTGGATTTTGATGTCTCACCTTACTGGTGTGAGGCGACATACGCACCATGCGGTGCTGAACGTGAACGTAAGACTACACTTTTTAGTCGGTCGTCCGTCTCTTTTCGGGATCCCAGCCGGTCGGGGAGTTACGAGGCGATGACAGGATGGACTGACGAATAGTAAATCCTGTCAGCACGCACACACACACGCATTTGCAGATGTATACACGCACATACACACTACACGCAGTGGAGTCAGAAGGTTACGCCGACTTCCTGTTGTGCCGCCGAGCCCCACAGGATGTCTCGCCAACTGTGGTACGAACACATGCAGCAGTTGTCACACACACACACACACACATACTGTACGCACACAGATACTTGGACGAAGTGCCAGAATAATCTCTGCAGAGGTCCCCTCCCTTTTAAACCTCACTTCCTCCGGTCAGATTTATAAAAGAAAATGCTCGCTCTTTAAATTCACACGTTCACACAGAGACATGTCGTCCTCGCTTCCTGCGGCCCTTTCCTGGATGTTACGGTGGAGAAGTGGGTATGTGTGAGACGACATGCTCGACGTCAGCCGCTCTAACACACACTCCATCAGTCACCACGCTCACTGACAGACATTCCCAGCATTATACCGCCGCATGTGTTTTCTGGTGTACTGTAGGCACACATACACATGTCTCCAGCGTCCTAATGCAGGATGCATGCACACAATCACACACACACACACACACACACACAGAAATGATTTTTCATATGACCATATAAAGCAGTGTGCCTCGGTTGCGTTAGATCCAATTCTTGATTCAATTATGTGTGTGTGTGGGAGGGGAAGGAGGGAAGCACTGCTGTGTGGTCTATTAGTGTCAACCAGAAACACACCGCACACTTAGAGCCAATCACAAGCAGCGGACCTGCACGCCCGCACGCTCGCAATCAATTAGTCGAAACATCTGTGCGTGGATGAGCTTGTATTCATGTGTGGATATGTGTGTGTGTGTGTGTGTGTGTGTGTGTGTGTGTGTATGTGTGTGTAAATCATAACTGATTTAAAGTGAGAAACTCTACTTTCCTTACTTTCCCTCCCTCAGCCGTCTCATTGTTGGCCCATACTGAGGTGGATTTTCTTTTGCCAGATCTGGTGTTCCCACACACACACACACACACACACGCACACACACACACAGGCACACACATTATCGTAGATTTCAGAGTCTGTGCTCGCTTCATTACAGCAGGAGAGAGAATGGGCACAGCGCTATTGGCATGTGGGTTAGATTAGCCGGGCCTGCCGAGGCTTATAAACCTTGTTCTATTACTGAGACGGAGAGACAGAGAGGGGGGTGGGGGGTCCTTTCTAATATATTTAGCAGAAAGGAACATAATTGGGAGACAGGAGCAAGGGTAAGTTTCCACTAAAGACACCAGAGACAATGGAAACTCACCTCTTCGTTTTAAAAAATAATGACACCTCAGAGACAGAGAATGAGCCCACATACTGTACAGACTCACATGTATAAGAAAGAGTCAGCTCACTCTCACATGTGCCCAGATGAGCGCATAAATACACATGCACAGTAAGATTCTGCAGGTGTTTAGCTACGGCAACTCTGCGGTATCACCTTTTTTTGTGCATTTGCACGAGGTCAGAGGTGAGACAGGCGGCTTAGCATAGCACCGTGGGCATCTTGACAGTACCATCTGGGTCTTGGAGGACACTAAAGGCAACACACATTCACTCACCCTTCTGCACAACAGCGCTGTAATGTACATATAGGAGCAGAAAACAGCAAACCCACAAGGTAGGTGTTTTTTTGACATGTCTCCACACAACATATCCTCACACAACGGTTTGTATGATCTCCTACGAAAAGTTACTCCTCCTTTTACGTACGTTTTCCTACAAAGGCCAGCAACACGAAGTATGGACGTAATCTCTGTGATGTCACCTATAGGTTCCTGAAGAGCCACTGTGAAGCTCAAAGTGGGTGGGTGAGGCGAGCCCCGGTGACGCAGCAGAGGACGTAGTTAGCAGCTAGCAACCTGAGACAGCACCTGCCTGTCACTCAAAGCGGCCACCTCTATGCAGATTTACTTGCTTTTTGAGTCAGCCTCAAGTGGCCATTCGAGGAACTGCAGTTTTTTCGGCAATTCCAGATTGGCTTCGTTTCTCAGCACCTGAGGTTGCCGCTTGGTTTACCGCTAATCGTTAGCAATTGTTAGCATTCCGTACACGCCAGCTAAGATGGTGAACATGGACAATGTTAGACCCATGCGTCTTAGTCCCGCCCACAGTGTGATAAGAGCGGAGAGAGGAGACTCATTTCACAAAATGAGAACTATGACATGTGTCACCATTGCATCGTTTGGTTGTACTGCTGTATTTTATGATCTCTGTTAGATAGGCACAACATGACAACTTATATACATTTAATATAAATTAAATTCACAACGCGGCATCTTGTGACAAGAGTGTACGGATGTCACACATCTACTTTTTTTTATTTAACACACACGTATTATAGCATTTATATGTTCTATTGAGTGAAGCACTACAGATATTTATATGAAAAGTACGATACAAATATAGAGTGAGATCTATTATATATATATATATATGATTTGGTGATATACAGTTGTGTGAAAAAGTGTTTTCCCCCTTCCTGATTTCTTATTTTTTTGCATGTTTGTCACACTTAAATGTTTCAGATCATCAAACAAATTTAAATATTAGACAAAGATAACACAAGTAAACACAAAATGCAGTTTTTAAATGAAGGTTATTATTATTAAGGGGGAAAAAAATCCAAACATACATGACCCTGTGTGAAAAAGTGATTGCCCCCTAAACCTAATAACTGGTCAGGCCACCCTTAGCAGCAACAACTGCAATCAAGCGTTTGTGATAACTGGCAATGAGTCTTTTACAGCGCTGTAGAGGAATTTTGGCCCACTCATCTTTGCAGAATTGTTGTAATTCAGCCACATTGGAGGGTTTTCGAGCATGAACCGCCTTTTTAAGGTCATGCCACAGCATCTCAATCAGATTCAAGTTGGGACTTTGACTAGGCCACTCCAAAGTCTTCATTTTGTTTTTCTTAAGCCATTCAGAGGTGGACTTGCTGGTGTGTTTTGGATCATTGTCCTGCTGCAGAGCCCAAGTGCGCTTCAGCTTGAGGTCACGAACAGATGGCCGGACATTCTCCTTCAGGATTTTTTGGTAGACAGCAGAATTCATGGTTCCATTTACCACAGCAAGTCTTCCAGGTCCTGAAGCAGCAAAACAGCCCCAGACCATCACACTACCACCACCATATTTTACTGTTGGTATGATGTTCCTTTTCTGAAATGCCGTGTTACTTTTACGCCAGATGTAATGGGACATACACCTTCCAAAAAGTTCAACTTTTGTCTCGTCAGTCCACAGAGTATTTTCCCAAAAGTCTTGGGGATCATCAAGATGTTTTCTGGCAAAACTGAGACGAGCCTTTATGTTCTTTTTGCTCAGCAGTGGTTTTCGTCTTGGAACTCTGCCATGCAGGCCATTTTTGCCCAGTCTCTTTCTTATGGTGGAGTCATGAACACTGACCTTAATTGAGGCAAGTGAGGCCTGCAGTTCTTTGGATGTTGTTCTGGGGTCTTTTGTGACCTCTTGGATGAGTCGTCGCTGCACTCTTGGGGTAATTTTGGTCGGCCGGCCACTCCTGTGAAGGTTCACCACTGTTCCATGTTTTCGCCATTTGTGGATAATGGCTCTCACTGTGGTTCACTGGAGTCCCAAAGCTTTAGAAATGGCTTTGTAACCTTTTCCAGACTGATAGATCTCAATTACTTTGTTTCTCATTTGTTCCTGAATTTCTTTGGATCGCAGCATGATGTCTAGCTTTTGAGGATCTTTTGGTCTACCTCACTTTGTCAGGCAGGGCCTATTTAAGTGATTTCTTGATTGAGAACAGGTGTGGCAGTAATCAGGCCTGGGTGTGGCTAGAGAAATTGAACTCAGCTTTCCAAAGATGTGATAAACCACAGTTAATTTATGTTTTAACAGGGGGGGGCAATCACTTTTTCACAGAGGGCCATGTAGGTTTGGATTTTTTTTCCCCCTTAATAATAAAAACCTTCATTTAAAAACTGCATTTTGTGTTTACTTGTGTTATCTTTGTCTAATATTTAAATTTGTTTGATGATCTGAAACATTTAAGTGTGACAAACATGCAAAAAGATAAGAAATCAGGAAGGGGGAAAACACTTTTTCACACAACTGTATATTAGACACACAAACACACTCCTGTCTGTCAGTACTGTTTGAGTTCATGTTGTCAGCACTATCGTGCTGAATGCAAGAGTGTTTATTGATGTAGCATTTGCCGCTCACAGCTGTTTGCACTTGTAAACATCATGTTATTGAATTTGGATGTAGCCACATTCAAGATAAAAACAAAAGTGATATGAAGGAATGTGGTTTGAACAGTGTAAAAAACAAATACTTCCTCACTTCATTGACGGACAGAATGCATTTTAGTTTTGTGGGAAAGCTAATTTTTACACAGGGTTGCTTCAAAGTCGAGTGCTTTATTGTGTGCAGAATTAATGCTAATCCTCCGTACTGCTCCTGCATGAGCCCCGAGAGCCCCGTTTTACCTCTTACCTCCACTAAAAACAACCCGTCTCACTGAGCCCCGTCATTACCTAAAGGCCTGTCCAGACGCTCCAAAGACAGACAGCTCAGACGGACAGGAAGAGTGAAGGGGGGTCAGTTGGAACCAGCTGGACGGAGCAGCAGCAATGAAAGAGTTCTTCAAATCGGCAGCCGCTTGGTGTCTCCCTGCACAGCAGTGCAGCTCTCCACGTCTCTGCGTGTGCATCCACACACACACACACACACACACACACACACACACACACACACATATCTGTTATGTGAAGGTATTGGTGGAGTCTTATAAAGGAATGTATAGTGAGGCTCTATCACAAATCAATAATACCCTGCCACACGGCGATCACCACCTCTCATTTAAAGCCAAGGAATTCTAAACAGATGTCTTTGCACAACGGCGAGCGGAGCCGTGTGTGGACATGGGAAAGCTGAAGTGAGGGTTTCACGCTGGATTCTATATAGGGACGGGAATGCTGCACCTCTGTGGTAATCACAGTGGCCACGGTCCAACCATAACGCTGATCTCTAACCTCTCACACAAACACACACACGTGCACAATACAGGCCTTCTGCACATGCGCACACTCAAAAATAAAAAAAAAACGCCCAGGTAATCATTTCCATATTTATTTTCTTCATTCATAACCACCCCACACACACCCCACCCTCCTCGTATGTTTTCATAAAAACAATGCCAAGCCTTTAAAAGCGGGTTGAATAAGTGATTTTTTTTGGAAATCCCATTTGAGAGGGCCCCGCTAAAAAGTGTGGTGAGGGTCTGCGCCGTGTCAGGAATTACATAATGACTCATTCGACGTACAAATGATTAAACACATTGGATCCGAGTATTAGCACACATAGCATGTGTCCATCAACTGTCACAAATCACCACCTTAGAAAAAGGTGTAGGCCTATAGCTTTTGGACGTAAAGCCTTAGTGGAGCCTTTTTCTCCTTTATCAAGCCCCATCTAATTAAACGTGATCCCCACTGGCTTGTGCGCACCACGGGACTGTTAAGTCAAATCTACCTGAGACTTTGGGGGTCTCATACATAAATGTGAAAGTTTTCTACCCCTTCACTTACAGCGCAGTAAACTCAGCGAGACGTCTTGAATTTAGGACGATGTTAAACCAGAAAAAAATAAATACGGGAACTATGCATCACAGTTGGTTCGAGGGCCGAGCGAGCCAGCGCGCCGAGTCACTTTAATTGTTAGTGTGAACAATAATAACCCCACTAACAGCTAAATCCTCTTTATATTAAAGAAGTGAGGTGTTTCTTTTGTGGCATAAGAGCTGGTTCTAATCTTCTTTACAAAAAAAACTAAAAAACATTGGGTCTATGGAATGCACCTGTAAATTTAATAGACAGAACGTGTTTTTTAACGAGCGTCCTCCACACCGCCCTCTTCAGGGAACACAGGGAAACTGAGATGATGGAGAAGTGGAAAGATGGACGGTTTGGTCCTCATCTCGCCTCGGTTATTCTGAGGGCGTGAGTTAACCGAGATGAGAGTAATGAGCTCTCCTGATTCCTCCATCCCGTGGCTACATCCAATACCTGCTTGTTTGTCAAACACAGTCTATTTCTGGCTGTTGTGTTTGGACTCGATGAGGGAGTGAAACAGAGGCGGACCATAATGTTTAGCTACTGTTGCCCCCTTCTTCTGCACGACATAACAAGATCCAGTTTGGGCTCTCTCTCACACACACACACACACACACACACTCACACACACCTCTGACTGGCCCTAACTGCATTTAGAACTGCGTGGTGTGTGCAGTAATGAGATATGTTGGTGGCTGAGGTGTTAAAAGTTCCTCTGGGCCGCAGCAGCGGGACCACCACCTCAGTGCTAAGCTGCCTCTCATTTTCTGATCAGTCAATGCGCACGCCGTCACACTGCACTGTTATACACTTTACTTAAACACACGTGCATTCAAACACACACACACACACACACACACACACACACACACACACAGCATTGTGGTGACCCTGCGCGTAATCGTCTCTCTCTCCCGGGGGCACGCTGGGCTGTGTGCTGTTGGTCACGCTCTGGCCCAGAAGCGCGAGTCCACCAGGCCGCCGCCGCCTTTCATCTCCACGGCAACTGCACCGTAAATTGCCGCGCGTAAATGAATTCTACCTGGGCCTGTTACACGTGCCACCTCCAAGCTCGACATTGAATCTCATCTCCCTATCTGCTTCTACCACCCTCCATAGCTCGTTATAACTCGACGCCATATGTTGTCCGATCGGCCTCCCCCTCCTCTCTCTCCCTCACTTTGTCACTCACACTCTCTCCATGAACCCCTTTTCCTGTTTGGTTGTTCTCATACCGTTGCGGGACGCATAGCAAGATTGACCTGTCAGGAGGCCCTGGGGCAGAAATGGGGGGCAAACAAGCCTGTGCTGCCAACTCTCTGTGCATTCGTGTACACAACAGTGCAACAAAAAGAATACAAGTGTTATATTTGAATTATATTTTGAGGATTACCAGGCCCCAGGTTGGCCGTGCGTGTGTGTCAATTTGTGTAATTTCATTAATTGATTTGGTAATACGTGCCATTTAAACATGCTTCCAACTGAAATAATACACATATTCAAAAAACAAAGCTATGCCATGGCCCCTTTTCAAGAAAGGACCCCCAGATAATGCAAGACGGACATTAAAGTGCATTATCTAAGAGGATAATGTGATTTTGTGGTGCATAATCCCATTAAATCTGTTGTTAATTACAATTGTTACAGACAAATTGTCAAACAATGAAACTGGGGCATGTGGGGCACCTAACGGGTCTGGGGCTTGGCTGCCCTGTCGACTGCATGCAAACAGAGAAACTATATTCCTATGGTTTTGGAGAACAGGATGAATGAAGACCGTATCATCGAGTTACTTCTCGTCCGACCCTGTGTTTATGCCAAAATCGTGATGCACACGGGACCCAATGGATGCATTCTGAGAGAATGTGAAGTTCTCTGCTGCCCTCACGTGGCGGCACTGGGGAGAAGCAGCCAGTCCGTTCAGACTGTCAGCATCTGCTTAGAAATGACTTAGATTTGGGTTGACAGAGTGATAACATTCAAGTTTGGCTTTATTCTTATTTTAGTCTTATTGGTTTTATCAGTACCCCAGATGATTTTACAGAACTGCTTTCTTATCATTGGCTGGTTAAAACTATATATATATTAAAAACCTTTATTCAGTACTCCCCAGGGATATATATGAGTTCTGGTAAACCTGATGAATAACTGATAGCCTAATTTGTCCGTCATTTTACCAAAGTAACATTTAACACAGGGACGCCAGTATGCAATTAACAGAGCATGCCACAATAACTTTGGTTTGGTTTCATGGAATGACACATAACACAGACACAACAGACAAGTTAAGGCAGTTTACTGAAGTCACTGAAAAATAATATTTCAACAGTTTAAGAAAATGGGAGTCTGTTTTATCCGCGAGACCAAATTTAGGGCAAAAAACCGCCCAATGTTATCTAAAGCTAATCTCCCTCTAGCGGTGAGCCGTGAGCATGACAGCCGAGTGCTGCAGCTGTAGACCGTTCACAGCCGCTTCCTGTCGCTCAGACGGAGGGAGAGAGAGGGGGGAAGGACGCAGCAGAATGGCGACCGTGCAGTGCTGCAAATGCACGGGCGAAAGGAAAGGGTTTCGGCGGGAACTTGATTCTTGGCGACACAAATTGATACACTGCGTCGGTATGATCCACTTGCAGTTTCGTATTTTGTGAGAAAAAAAACCCCAACGAGCTTCAAAGTGATTTCGCCCGGTAGCTGAGAGATCGCTATCCCTATCTGTGTTTGATTGCTAGCTTAGGCTAGCGAACTAAAAGCTAGCTAGTAGCCTGACTCCATAGGTGGCCAACGTTAGCAGTTAAGTTAAGCTGGCAGGCTAATATTTACCAGCTGGCTAGCCCTTCGAGTTGGCTCCTTTTTCTTTGTCCCTCTAAGCTAGCTTCCTATCCGCCGGTGCTAGCTCAGTCAGATTTCGTTACATGACTGAGATGATATCGTCCATGTAGTATTAATGCGTATCATATATTTGTAGCCAACCGATAATTCCAACGTTGGCTAAATTTGTTTATTGACATATATGTTGGCTATGCTAATGCCCGGCTAACATGCTATGCTAACATTACCGCTGTTGCTGTTATTTTGGGGGAGGGGATTGTTG
Source organism: Anarrhichthys ocellatus (assembly GCF_004355925.1). Classification (NCBI taxonomy): domain Eukaryota; kingdom Metazoa; phylum Chordata; class Actinopteri; order Perciformes; family Anarhichadidae; genus Anarrhichthys; species Anarrhichthys ocellatus. Next base: position 474,127 of record NW_022280137.1, read on the forward strand.
CAATGTTCGGGCTTCTAATGTCAGTGCACTATGAGAAAAGCGGACGTTTCAGCGGTCTCCTGTGACGTTTCTCCTCGTACCGTTTGCTATTTTGAACGTTGTTTTTATGCTACAGAAACCGGTAACCTTAGGCTAGTTCACCCGAAGCTAGCTGGATTTCTTTTGCTTTGTGATGTTTAAGCACAGTGACATTACATCTGAATGCACTAAACCAACAACCAAATGGAAATCCTAATGTTACTACCATTCACGGATCATATGAATTGTTTGTTTTGCTTAATAAATGATGACATGGGCTCTTTATTAAACATTACATGTGTCGGTGACAGCTGTCTATGGCAGATGAGAATCTGTGTTGTTGCCGTCAAACTGGTCTAGTTTGGCTCTCGGAGAAAAACAACAATATCTTGTCCATGTCAGTACTGAAGGATGGTCTCTGTTCGATTTGTCTTGCAGGGTTCGAAAGCATTCTGGAGGGAATCTATGGCCCACTGCTGCTGAGGGACCTCAGTTTGTTTGATGGTGGGTTTTTGTGTGTGCATTAAAAAAAAGTCTTCATCACTTTGTGTAATCATAGTTGTATTTTATATTTATTCCCAACAAAGAAATTATTTCTCAACCCTGTCTGTAGCAATCAGCATTTGTCCATTTTCAGATGCACTAAATTGAGTTCCATAGTGAGTATGTGTGGCTGTAGGACCGTGTAGGTGGGTTGAGTCACTGTAAACATACATTTAGTATTGCGTTTATATAATGTTACCGTGGTTGTTTTTAAAGTGGGACTCACAGCTACAGAATGGTGAGATATTCTTCTATACTGAGATTCATTTATCTCTAGAATAATGGATAGATGATCCAATTGTACCCCTCCCCCACTTATTATTATGGCTTATTAAACAGCCATTTTTACATCGATGATGCCCATACTCACACAGCCCATCTGACCCTATGGTAAGAACACATGGTTTAAATTATCTGGCATGGAACTGTAAATCTATTTCACCTCTAAACTAGTCCCCTGTGCATGTGTGACCCTCTCCTCACCAGCTAGAACCTGTAAGCACATACCAACTTCACTTTACCCATGTTTTTAAAAAGCCCCCCCCCGTGGTAGAAATGTTTAGACCTCCACTCTGTCCAGTGTCCTGCTAGCCAGTTAAACAACAAAGGAAATATTTATAAAACAGTTGCCGTATAAACATGCATTTATATCATTAAAAACATACCAGTGGCACCACCAACCTTGCTCCTCATTTAAGAAGGCAGCATTGTATCAAACTTTAACCCAACGCTAGACGAGAGGTTCATGGCACACTGGCCCCTAATTCCTCCCACTTAAAGATAATAAGTTAAACAAAAATGCATTTAATTAACAAGGGCATACGCCTGGATAGCATAGATAAAGATGCTGGATTTAGATGAAACTGACCCTAGAACCTAGGCGCACAGCCATTTAGTGTTGGGGGAAAAAAGCACCGGTGGGGACAGCCCAAAATGTTGCCCTGTGCATCATTGCCCATTGAGTGGCAATACCATCATTTGGTCCCAAGTTGTTGTCATAATATTACCTCTTATGGATATGATGAAATCAGATTTTTGATGCTCTTTTTTGGGCTTTCAGTCAAAATATGTACGCTTACTTCAGGTACAGACAATGTAAATGAATTGTAATTGATATAAAATGTGTAATTAATTGCAAAATGTATCGCAGCTAAGTTGATTCCCATCAAGTCCGCTTTGAAATGCGGCATGTCGGATCATTGCAACTTCATCAGTTACATCTGACGGGGACATTCACCACTCTTTACTCGCAGTAGCTCGACTATCGGCATTAGCTTGTAGCTCGCCATCACAGGCCACTAGCACTTGCAACCAGTTGTCAATTAAAATATATATGTATACATATATGTATATATATGCATACATATATACGTATATATATGCATACGTATACATATATATATACATACGTGTATATATATATATATCTGTATATTATAATACATTTTCTAGAAGTTCAATTGAGAGACCATTCATAGATAAAATAACCAATCCAATATTGTAATGACACCATCCTGCTCTTTGATTTGCAACCTTTCTGCCCACAATTGTCAGCTACAACCAGATATATTTAGAATAGTATAATTCATGTCGTGAAAGAACCAAAAAATCCTGCACATTTCGGTTATCTCACATTCAGAGTTTGCGATCCGGCACACCTGTTTAAAGTATGTTCTCAAGTGCGAGATTTTCGCTGTAAGTGTTGCCTGCTGTACACCATACAGCAAAATCTTGGCTGAAGCGTATATGTTGTTTTGCGGTATATATTTTCTTATTATTGTCGGGACAATATGACTATCATTTAAAGTATTCTCTTCGCATAAAATTGGTGTGATGATCCAGTTTGGGAACCACTACAGCCTTTTGTCAAATTCTGTATTGTGACCACTGCACGGGGCTATTTGATCCTTTATGTACCCTCATTTGTTGATGTTATTGTGTCTTTCAGACTGTGAACCTGAAGAGGTGGACGACTGGTCCTCGGAAACAAATTGCTCTCAATGTTCGTTCTGCAGCCTTTCCCTGGACAAACTCAGCAGTGTAAGGATTGTTTAAGTCAAGATAATCCACACATTCTGTTGTAATTTGCCTTTAGACAAGCCTATTCAAGTTACCCGTGGCTGTTGACAGTTGTTCTAATTATATTGTTTGATGTTAAATAGAGTGTCATGGGATATATGTCAGTGATGTAACTTTTTTCCCTTTTTTCTCTTGTAGGATCATCTGCCTGCAGCCACGTCGCCCCTCTCCTCCCCCTCTGATTACTCTCCCTGTCCGGCTCCAACCATCTCTGAGAGCAGCCAATCAGCGCACAGGATCCTCCAAGCTGTGTTTCACAAAAAAGGTGAATCAAGACTCTGTTTCGCCTTGTGGAGCATTGAACAAATTGGCAAATCCCATTATTGCTATACAACTAGTTTCGGTTTTATGAGATATCCTTTTCTAACCTGGCTGCTGCCGTGGATGTGAATTAAATTAATACAAAACACGCACAGTGTCTTTGTTCCTCTGGATAACCCAGGCTTTGGTCAACACTTCATCAGGGGACAATTCCTTGAATATATTCTAGCTCAAGAGTTCCCATAAATGTGGCCGGGGGTCCTTGAAGTAATCCCAAGGATTCACCGGAAAATGTTTGGGACGTTGCTGTTCAGATTGCGTGCCCGTTAGGAAGGGCCCCCCCACTACTGCACAGATCTTTGTTAGCTTGTTTATTCAAAGTTCAATAATGTTGAACGTGACGCGTGTCCAAATCCTAACAACTTCAACACTGCACGTCCTTCGGTCCCCAGCAATACACCCGCCAAGTTTGAAGGAGATCAGCTGAACAGTTCTCGAGATATGCAAAGCAACACCCACATCCAGACGGAGGTTTCTTGCTTCATACTTAGATTATATGGTGTTATGATAATTAATGGAAAACCAGACAGGAATGTGGCTAATCCAGCAAAGTTCCTTCCTAGTAAATCAAAGTACACATCACATCAAAGCAAAAATTAAACAAAAATCTAGTATTGTCATTAACAGTCCTGATCATTAAATTACATCATTGCCCATAGTGTCCTAATACAACGTGTACGTATAAATGATGAGGAAATAAATGAAAACAATACTTGGCATCAGTAGTTAATAATTATATATTATAAGCGGCTCAGTGACTGCAGATCAGTCTGGCTGAATGCTACATTAATGCTGGATAACGTTACAACCCGTCTTTTCTTCACGTCCCCGGAGTCAGCGAGCACGAGCGGATAGCCTACAGGAGCCGAGCCACTCTGCCATTGCTGCTCAAACTGTGTGCGTTTTTGCCATACCAACGTATAATATATCATAGTTTACCTGCGCTCATTAAATCCATGCTCTACTTTATGACCGCAGGTGGTTCTGTCAAAGCAAGCAACTAATCCTAAACTAATTTTGAAATGAATAGCTCGGCTAAGAGTATATTTACTGATGCTGCAGGCAGTGCTACTTGCACAACTTGGGTGTGTTTTTGTCCCCGCTGTAAGACCTGATACTAACTTATAATAATAATAATGTTATGGCCAGCAAAATACCTCCGCTAATTAAATCCATGCTCTACTTTATAACTGCGAGGGTTTTGTCAAGCAAGCGACTAAAACGCATGTTTGGAATTTATACCCGCCAAGTTTATTCCAGCAGTGTTTGTGATCGTGAGTAACCTCAACCTGGGTGTGTTTTTCGAGGCTGGATTTAGTGTTTTGAGGGCCCCAGGCAAACACTGTCTGGCTTATTTCCACCTTTTCTCTAACTAGGAATGTTGGTGTTAGCAGTGGTAGAAGAAGTACTGAAAAATGGTTCTTAAGTAAAACTAGTAATAGTGTAACTACTGCATTCAAGTGTTTAGTTTAAGTGAAAAGTTAAAGGGACGCCATATCTGCACATAAACTTAAGTTTACTTAACCTCTGTTCAAGGTGGAGCTTTCAATTCCAATATGCTGCGGGATTGTTTAATCAATTATAATGCATCATATTTTAATTGTTATATTTTGGCAGTCAAATCTGCAACGTAACCAGTAACATTTTTCTGTTAAGCAAATGTAGTACTACACAGTTTTCCTCTGAAGTATACACAGTAAATAGTCGCTATACAGCTAAGTTGCATTATCCCTTTAATGGGAGAGTTCGGTCCAAGGGGTCCATCACGAGAGGGAGCGTGAATGTGATCAGGAGCATGAAGTCAGCAGTAACATGCACTTTATTTTGGTGAATAAATGCTTCAACTCAAGAGCCAAGCCAAGCTCTCATGTCTTGCTCGTCAGCTAGCTGATGACTAAAGTGAAGGACTTTAACCCCGAAGTTAGCAACAACTCCGGCCAAGGCTCTCTTAATGTGGGCTGTGAGTTTTTAACTGTTTAACTGATAGCACGGTTAAATGTTTAATCGTTAACATCTCTACTGCAAACAACACTCTATCGGTATCTGTAACTACCCAAATCTTAGTACTTGTCCTTGGTCAGAAGAAAAGATATCGGTGGATTCCTACATATTGCCCACCTCTACCAGGGTGTAAACAAAAGGCATATTTTAAAGTTTGAATGATGGATGTTTTCCCAACTCTTGATACTTGACCTCCTAATATATTGCCCTGTAAGTTATACAATTTTGCAGACACGTGTTGCTTTTGCTGCTAACGTGTTGGGACCCGGAGAGATTTGTGTCACAATAGATTCCTGAAAGCGAGATATCAGAAAAACTTCTCCGTGAGGATAAAAAACAGAACAAAACGTCCTCTCTTATATTGTCCTATAAGAATAACCGAAATCCTGCTTGTTTATCCAGTCTTGTTCTTATTTCTATTGCACCTGTTCCTTCTTCATTAGATGTGTCCCTGGGCTGTGATACCAACATCCCTCCGGTTGCTCAGGAGCTCATGAAGAAGATGATACATCAGTTTGCCTTGGAGTACTCATCCAAGTGCCTACTCCACACCAGTACAAATGGTGTTACAACAAGGACCTCATCACCTTTGTCACAACCATCCGACGCCCCTCTGGACCTCACAGTGAGCCGAACTGGGGAGGAGAAAGAGAGTGAAAGTGACCCAGGTAGGGAAAGCATCAAACCGATTCTCAATTTAAAGCCATTGAAGAGATGTTTCTAGCTTCTAAAGTTTTTAGATGGTGACGTTGATGTGGTACCACTGAAGGTATCAAAGCACTGCAACTCAAACCAGTTCAAATGAATTCTTCTTGTAACAGATGGCGTGCTCGACCTCTCCAACAGGAACTCTGCCGGCTCAGCAAATTCACCATCTAATCACAAAGCCTCAGGGTAAGAGTTTCTTTGTATTGTTGGATTTCCTCTGGCTATGAATGTTAGTGGTGTTTGACCTTGTGGAAGCTATTAGTTAAAACTGGGTGTTCTACTTGAATACAATATTACATTTACGTGAACTTGGCGTTTTTGTCCAAACCCAGCGTGACGAAGCCTACATCCACACTAAAGCGAAAATGATCTCGGTACACACGAGTGCTGAAGTACCACTCTAGAAATAATCGCTGTCTATACCAACTCGCCTGAAAATGCATGTCACATGACCATTCACGAACACTGGGCATGTAGTGCCGGTGGAAAGCAGATTGTCCACTCTGCGGTTGGTTGCTTAGTAACAGAAAATACAACGGCGTATTATTTTGCCTCCTATAGTATAAGGTCTTGTTTGATACTTATGGTCTTCTATATTTCCCACACACACACTCAAACAGACAGTTTACGATATTATGGGTCTAGAAACTGAGTCAACACAGGTTTCACTTGTTTTCCCTCGGTTCTGTTGTTGTCCGTGCTCACGCTCGTAAATCTGCCTAGTGGCTGGAAGCCCCCGTCATACTGGAGAGCTTTTATGCTTTTCTTCATTCACAATAGTTGTGCAGAAGAAAATAAGCATAGATAACAAAAGAAAAGTCCTCCATTTTATGTCCATCACCCTCTCTGCGGGGCTGATACCGCCGCTGGGTGCGCAGCTAGAAAATCCCTCGAGAAATAGCTTGCCTCCTGCGCGTGTCGGCAGTCGTAGCATGATAAAATGTAGAATTTAACTGCACAACAGCTGCTAGCATAGACAACAATGTCGGCCGCCCCTGTGATTTGTTATCCATGTTTAAATTAACCACTGGTCGTCGCTTGGTAATCAAGGGTGATGTCCTTTTTCTTCTGGGAAAGGGTCAAATGATAGGTGCGTGACGAATCTGGGAAGGACTTGTCGTGACTGATGAGACCCAATCAAGAAGCGAACGTGGGTGTTGCGTCATCGTTTTCAACGGTGTCCGTTTCTGCCCATCCAGACTAAAAGACAATCGCACTGTTTTCAAACTAAAACGCCGGAATAGTGTGGATGCTAGTCCTTAATGTAGCAAGAGTTATACATTTTAAAACGAAAACGTATTGGTGTGGATGTAGCCTTAAACATGACTTTAAATGTGAGGAAATCCCCATTTTTGACTGAGTCCAGCATTATTGTCTACTAAATGTACTTTAAGGTGTGTAGCATGACAAGGACTGGAGGGTTAGCATCAACACTGTGTTGTGTTTCTGTCGTTTGGCACTGCATTGATCAGTTCCTCTCTAGTCATTATGAGGAGCTAGCTTGTGTTCGGTGTTTTGGTTCTATGGGGTTGACTCTTTTATCTCTTGAGCGGTAACGTCACAGCAATGGCACCGTGTTATAACATTTGCCAACAGCTCAGCATTGTACAATGAGGAGAACACTGCATTACCTCATAACGATTTCACCTCCTTTTTTTTACTTATCCGGTTGTGATGAGTTTGATAATTCAACCTTCAAGCATGTAGGACTCTCGCTGAAGGATATCACAAAACTACAAGGGTTGCATGCGTGTGTGAGCGCCAAAGTAACCCCAGCCATTCACAGACTGTCCCACCTGGACGTGAAGAGGCTTTGCCACACACAAAGAATGTGTGTGAGAACAGACAGACATGAAACATAACAGTCGCAGTGATGTTACCAACACAAGGCATAAAGGAGTGGACCCCTCGCTCTGCACCCCCCCTGTCCCCTATGCCAAAAGTCCCTCCATCACCTCCATCCTGACCCTGCTGTTTGGTCCTCCCATCCCTAGGAGGCAGCGCAGGCAGTACATTGAGAGGAGCTTGGAGCTGTCTGAGGGGTTGCTGTCCAAGGCCTTGAAGGATATTCGTTCTGGGAGGCTGCAGGAGCAGCGGGCCGCATTGCTTTATGGGATACCCCTTCACACCCTGAGGCGAGGTCTGGGCGGCTGGGCTGAGGGAAGGCTGGGGATACTACATCAACTTGCACCAGGAAGCAGAGATTTCAGGGATGAAGTGACATCATATAATGTGATGTCGTCAATGTTGGGCGGCGAAGCCCGTCTTGTTCTGCAGAAGGTGGCAGCGTGGGCGGAGCGGGCAGAAATCGGAGGAGCTGCGGAGGAGAACGGAGACTTGAGTTTCCCCTCTTCCTCTCTTACCTTTTACCAGCCGAGCGGTCTGCAGAAAACCCTCCCCCACTCGTTCCCCCAGCTCAGGGATGCTCTCCAGCCCCCAGCAAGCCCCACTCCCAGTCTGGAGCCTCCCACCTCCCTGCGTATTCCTCAGGTCCGCTCCTTGTCCGACCACAACAGGTCCATCCCAGCTGAGAATGGCAGCGTGGCAGACAACCTAAATCAACGTACCTCATCAATGGAGGGTTTCGGCAGTTCATCGACAGCTACCGCGAGACCTTCGACCCTCTTCAAACTCAGACCTCCTATCTTACCACACGGCTGTCCGGGCAGTGCCAACCAGTCACCTCATCGCCTGGGACCACGCGGGTCTTCACTGGATGATTCAGAAGACGGGGGAGGCGTCCGGGATAAAGACAAGCAACCGAGAAAGAAGCGCGGGAGATACCGGCAGTACGACCACGACCTGTTAGAGGAGGCCATCACCATGGTGATGGGAGGTCGCATGAGCGTGTCCAAGGCCCAGGGGGTTTACGGGGTGCCCCATAGCACACTGGAATACAAAGTCAAAGAGCGTACTGGAACACTGAAGAACCCGCCCAAGAAGAAATCTGCCATCTTTTGCTCGTCCAATTCCAACTCGTCTGGTTCTGGTACTATGACCGGTTCCACTAACTCAGGGACTCTCGTCTCAGCTGCTGACGCTAAGATGTTCTAGACCACAGAACGCCTCTAGAACTCCTCAACACTTGAACTCATCACCTTTGACAAGATACATGTTTTCTGGAGACACTTGTTTAACACAACACATGCCTTTACAAAATATATATGGATATTGATATTCAGGTCTTTTAACTCTGTGTCTGTAACGTGACAGCCATACTTTCAGCTGTGTTTCTCCAGCTCAGTCCTGGGCTGCGATCAGAGCGGCTACGAGGTCCAGCGGTGCCCATTGCAGCTTTTAGGGGGCTGCCCAAGTTAAGCTTCAGTTGTTATCATTAAAGCTAAAAGATCCTAAAGGACATGGCTCGCTTTATATTATCTGCTTACACTTATCAACAAATCCCACTGAAAGACCAAGACCCAAACTGAATATTTATCCTACTAACCTGTATTGTCTGTGTAGCCAAAGCCGGATATTTTTACATTTTTTGGTAGGAAAAGTGGCTGATTGTTGGCACAAAATGCGATAAAGTAGTATTTCTGTCGTTCATCGGGTATGACTGACTTTGCTGCTTTTGGCCACGACTTTTTCAACCGATCATATTCCACTGTGCCCTGTGCTACAGGGTGCACATTAGATTGTATGTTTACAGTCCTTCTTGGATGACAGTGGAGTTCAAAGGCACAGAGGTGTCTGCTGTATCAGTGGCTACACAGACCGTACTATTCAGGATAAGTCAGTGGTTGGCTTTGGTCTTGTTAGGGGGTTTCAACAGGATAAAATAACACCTTCAAGACCTTGAGGAAGTTCCTAACTTTGTTTTCATGTCTCTGTGATTTAGTTTTTCTTCAAAGAGAAAAACTGACATTGATTGTTGCCCACCAGACTGCCCGGGATGGAGTGTGAGGAACACACTGGTGGACCCCGTAGAGCTGAGAAACAAAGTGTGACTCTCACGTTTGCTAGCTGTTAGATTATTAGGTTATTCAGGTTTCAATTCTTAAGCTCCCTCTTAATGGAGCATTGATGATTGTCATTTGCAGCTTTCTATCGCTCTCTGGGTATTTTACCTAGGCCACTGAAGTGACTTAGAGCCATTATAACAGATTAAAAACTCTTTGCTATCGCTAGACACCTCTGCAAACAGGGAGATTGTACAGTATAATCCGCTGTGGTGGCTACAACCTGCTTTTGAGTTTTTTTCCGTTGAAGAGATTAGCTTGAGAAAGCCATTTTTATGTCCGCATAGTTCTCCTCTCTATTTGTGCTAAGCTAGTCTGAACATTGTATCGGGTGTAGTTGGAATGCAACTGTGCAGCATGTTTTCTAATGTGCGCTGATAAGCTTGGGAAAATGTATGTTATTGTGTATGTGTTGCGTTTGTAAAAAGATGCTCTTTTATTACCACAGATATGTACTGATTCTGCTACGGTAGCTGTATTACTGTAAACCTCATACATGACTGCTGCTTAGAACGTTACTTTTACCGGAGCGTTTCCCCTGGGACAAAGAGGCGGAGCTACAACAAGCCTGTTTCAACGAGCCGAAATTCCAAAGGCGACACGTATTGTAATGTGTGGAGCCGCGGGTTAAACGTTGGCGGCGGTTGTTTTTGTCGGTTACTGGAGGTTCCAGTAGTTTTTTTGGTGGGACAATGACTTGATTCAGCGCGAGGCTCACAGGCTTCTCTGTATGCGTCTGGGGAAATGCTAAATGTTGCGTCTACACTGTGTCTGCCACTGAGATGGGCCTATTTCCATTAACAGTGCTGCTACCAAAGCAGCAGTTCAGGGTTACCCACACAAAGCTGCTTGATTTGTTTTATTGTGATGTCTGCCTGTCTGTCTCTCTCTCTATTTCTCTCTATTTCTATCTAACCTCGTTGCCACATATATACCTCTGAACTTAATCTGCCTACAGCCGCGTGTCAGGTTTCTGGGTTTTAGCTTAGGGAGATGTTTGTCTCTCAAGGAAAAAAGAACATAGGTGTAAATGCATTGCCATCATCAACACTTACACTTCTGTCAAGTCAATTATTATACAGTCAGTCGGCCGTTTTGTTGTGAAAGATTTCTTTTCTTTTTATACGGTTGGAATTCTGCCATGTGGCATCTGCAGGAGGTGTGCCATGTTGTTAGTCTGCACCAGGAAGCAGAGACTCTGGGTGCAAGTATTTGTCCTTGTCGGTTATCTTTGTATGTGTTATTTGTCATTTTTAAGGCTAATGGTAACCGTGTTTTTTGGTCAGGTTGTTTTGGCATTTCAACCTTTTGTAACTTTGGCAACTATACAAACACTGATGTGTGCGCTCCTGAATGTGTCCACTCTTAACAGTACACAGTGCCTGTGTCTAGGGCTACAGCACAGTGCAGCATGATGTGTCTACTCTGGGAATGATCTGCTATTTATATCAAAGAGCCCGTTTGTGAACAAGCCTAAACACCTCTTGAGAAACAGAAAAAGTCTTTCATTGTATAAGTTTCACTGCAGTGTATTCTGGGAACACACCGGGGCTTGTTTTCAAGCTTAAGGCATTTCTAGTTTCTTTTGGACTGAACTGCTGGTGAATCTTTGAAAGGACTGAACAAAAAATCTGCTATTTATGCATCAATCAATTATTGCACTATGATTTATAAGAAGCCTTTTTATTGTGTTGTTGCTGCCTACTTATTTATTGATTGTAATTTTACTAGTTCATTGTAGCTATTGATTTGTAATCGGGCACTCTGATGAAATGTGAAGTGTGTATTGCTGCATGAATGCTTTTAAATGTTAGCACATATCATTTGTTTAGTGCTAAAGGGACACCCTTGACTATTGTGGTTGTTTAGTGCTGATGTTGAGATTAAATTATTTAAGTGATTTCAAAAAAAACAAAAAAAACAGAAGAAGAATCAAACATTTGGTAACAGTAACACTATAGAATGTAACCCACTTCTACTGCATCCAGTCCAGTTGAACCCTGACCAGGGCTGGACTTATACAGCACTTCAATTCTTGGACATATTATCCATAATTAAACATTTAAGCTAGTTTAATGATATTAAAATCAATTACTTGTTTTTCTAGTGAAACTAATCACTCACAGAACCTGATTTAACTGTTGATTTGAAGATCAGAGGTTTTTTTGAGCAGTTAGTTTTGTCGCTGTTGAAGTTAACATTTAGTTTGAAGCGTTCTACAATCGTTCCTTCTGCTTTCAGCGGAATGTTATGGTTTGCCTTCAGCAACTCGTCAATAAAACAGTTCTTTAATCAGTGGCCAGCTGTCATCATTTTACTAACATCATGATTTGTTTCAGGGTCTTGCAGATTATTAACAGTTCACGAGGACACTCGCTTCCTTTTAATTGTTACAGTCTAATACAAGCGGCTGTGTATGTAGCACAAGGCACTCACTTTGTGTGGTTTTCAAAATGTTTACTCCGGTGTTATTCTGATGATGTTAGCAAATGTAGACAATGCAGTGGGCTGCAAACAACTTTTATAATGCAGCAATAATAAAAACTTGTCAAATTAATTTATAGATGGGACATAGTTCAACATGATAGTGCATGGATAAGTTTGTGAGTGTGGTGAATAGGTGTCTGCTGGAGTGTCTTTCTTGGTTCTGCCGCTAAAGTCCAAAAATGATAGCCTCACTAAACAGGCCAGAAGATTACAGAATATTTACATTAAAATTAAGTGCAGATGGTGTACTAGACCATGCTGGGAATAACACAATATAAAGTGTATTATAGTGTTGCTCACAACATAATCAGACCTGTTAGTCTGTGTGAGTATGTATGTGTTGTTTGTCCTTTTAAACTTGGCTCCACTATGAATAAAACTCCAATCTTTTTATTTTTGCCTCTAGCTCCCTGCTGCCATCATGTGCGGAAGAATTGGGTGATCTGGGACAGCGAGGGACTCTTCAGAGCTCTGCATTGGGTGCTGTTCTCAGCTCGCTCTGCTCAGCACACCGCTCTCTACTCTACCAGATCCTCAAGCTGGCGCGCCAGGAAAAATTGCTGTTGCTCCTTAATCACAGACCTGAAGGCCAAACTGAATCTCACTGCTGTCACTGTGGCGTAAGCCCACAGGATATTGTTAGCCCTAATACAGTCCCATTTAGTGACTGTAAAGGCCGTAACAGCAGCCCCTACTGCCCTTTAATTGATTGGGATAATCAAGGTCATGGCAGCACAATGTGTCGTCCAGGAGACTCCAAGTCCAACCGTAGCATCCACCACTACCCTTTAACAGACTGTAAAAGTGACGCTCCTCTGTGCTCCAGCTACTGCTGTGTGCAGAGGTGTAGGATGGAAACCTACACTGTTCTGTGCCCCAAGAGGCTGTGCTGCATTTCCTGCCAAAGCCTTGCTGTAGGTCGTATCGACAACATGGTGTGTTCATTTGCATCCTCTCCTTCGTTATCCAAATCCCCTTCACTGTGCACTCCCTCCTCTAGCTTATTCCCTTCCTCATCGATCTGCTGTAACCAACACAACCCCCACTGTTGCCCCTGTTGTTCAAACAAAGCCTGTCTGATGCCGTTCAGGGACACAATAGAAAGAGGGGTTGGAGATGGGGATCCCCCTTGTCCTGTCTTGAAGAGAGAGCAGAGCCCCTCTCCTCCTCCTCTGTCCCCTATCCCCTTAGACATCAATAAGAAAACTGATGAAAAGCCACCCTCCCTCCTTCACCATAGACAAGAGGAGGAAGTTGACCCAATGGTTAAAGATGGTCTCGTGAATACAAGCCACCAAGAAGCAGATGTGGATACAGCTGCAAAAGGGGAGCGAGACTATAGAAACCCAAGAAGTAGTCAGGCTGAGCAGAACCCAAGTGGGACTTCACTGCAAGACGTTGTGAATCGCTTCAGTGAGAAACTGGAGACAATCGGACCTATAGAGAAGGAGCCACCTCTGGTTGCAACAGCTGTTAATGTCTCTGAAAGGGAGAAGCAACAGTACGCCTCAACCAGTCAGGACCTGCAGTGTCAGGCTGACGCTCATTTGACTGAAATTATCACCACCGTGCTTCATACAGGCAGTGCTAGTGATTACAATCTCAGTGAGCTGTTCAATCGGCATGATAGTAAAGAGCCCAAGTCACCTAACACCCGCTCCCGACGTCGCCAAGAAGTCCTTGCTGCTATAGCAACACCTGCCGACGATGCTTCAACCAGAAGGAAAACCGTGCAAAGGAAGCGAGATTTTGCCATGTTTGACCAGTGCTACAGTAGTAGAAAGGGACCACCAGCAAAGAGGGCAAGAGTGAAAGATGGAAATGTTACTGTAACTAAATCACCCTCTTCATCAGATTCAAACCTAGTTAAAGAGGAGTATAACAGCAAAATGGAGGTAGGTTTGGAACCTGAAGAGAATTATAGAGTTAGGGAGGGACCACTGAACATCCTCACTGCAGAAAGTGAAAGGGATGAAGTAAAAGAGGACGTACAGACAGTTGTACTGACGGAAGAAGTTCTGATCATTAAAGCAGAAGCGACGGAGAAGAACATATCTGGTGAGGAAAAATATCTTACCCTCTCAGACCCTCAAATACCGACCCCTGAGCTGCAGAGAAATGATGGCAAACAAGATTCAAAGGGTGACAATGTACAAACACAGGGGATAACAGTGAGTGCAACCCCGGCAAAAGAGTGTAGCAGGCCCTGTAAAGAAGACAGTATAGGTAGTGGACCTGAGGGAGATGGGAACCATGAAGAAGCCCCACCTGGTCAAAGCCCTGACAGTGACAATAGACCAGGTAAAGGTAAAGGTTGCCATAGTTCTATTAGAGATGGGCAGAAATGTCAACCACAACACTCAGAGGACACAAGGAGATCCAGTAGGAATATAGTGCCCCCACAGTGGTTCTCCTCTTATATCACAGATTCCTGGAAGAAGCACAGTGTTGCATGTTTCCCTGAAAGCAGGGACTTTAACCAGGGAACAGAAAAGGACGAGGTTTTGACATCTAGCTTCCTGGGTGCCTTATCCAAAGATCCAGAGGCTGAGGACACCCAGTTTGAATCAAGAAGTGAAGCCACTCTGTCCTCACCTGAGCACACATGGAAGCTTACCTTTGAATCAACACATGGAGAACAATGTGGGCCATCCCACACAGAGTCAAAAGGTCTCTCTACAAACCAGGTCTTTCCACAAACTGCAGCTGCCAAAGACAAGAGTCCTACAAAACAGAGCCCGGACGATAAGACAGATGACAGGCTTCGGTCATCTCTAAAAAGACTACAGGGCTCAAAGGCAACTTCAAGAACTCCCCAAGACCCATCAAATACGGATGTCACCATGACGTCTGCTACCTGTGTCGAGAGCCTTCCCAACTCCCAAGTCAAGTACACTAGTCCGATAAAGCTCATGTTTTTTTCACCAGTAAAGGATAAGGAAGGGCTGAGATACAGTCTCAAGTCAGCATATTCAGGTTCTAGTACACAGGAACCCTTTGACCCGTGTATAGAGTCTTCATGGTCAGGGACACTTGAGAAACAAGAAAGCCAGAGAACTGAGCCGGTCACTTTACAAGTAAAATCTGTTTCTGCATCACTAAAGTCTGCTAGCTCACCTGCAAGATCTACTTCTTCAACACCCAAGCCCAAGTCAGCCCCTTCATCACCCAAGTCAGCTTTTTCATCATCAAAATCAGCCTCTTCATCACCCAAGTCTGCGTCTTCATCACCCAAGTCTGCGTCTTCATCACCCAAGTCAGCGTTTACGCCAGCCAAGTCAACTTCTTCACCAGCCAAGTCAGTTTCATCACCCAAGTCAGCTTCTTCATCACCCAAGTCAGCTTCTTCATCACCCAAGTCAGCTTCTTCATCACCCAAGTCAGCTTCTTCATCATCCAAGTCAACTTCTTCATCACCCAAGTCAACTTCTTCATCACCCAAGTCAACTTCTTCATCACCCAAGTCAACTTCTTCATCACCCAAGTCAGCTTCTTCACCACCCAAGTCAGCTTCTTCACCACCCAAGTCAGCTTCTTCATCACCCAAGTCAGCTTCTTCATCACCCAAGTCAGCTTCATCACCCAAGTCTTCTTCCTCGCCAGCCAAATCTTCGCCCAAGTCAGCTTCGTCATCACCTAAAATAGGCACCAGAAGATCGGGCGAAGGTACTCCAACTAAGCGTCTAGCTGGAGCTGAGAGCCAGAGATCACCAGGTGACTCGATGTCTTTCCATGAAACCACTCCAAAAAGGCGTCCGGGCCGGCCCAAGAAGCTGGGACCACAGCTTGAGCAAAAGGTAAAGAGGCCAATTGGTCGACCACGTAAGGAGAAGGCTGTGGATTCAGTAATGGGGGCAAACACGGTCGATGGAAAATCTGTTGTAGCGTCTGAAGTTGAGGAGAATGTAAACAAGAACCTTAAAATAACAGTAGTGTATGGCCGTTCAAGGCGAAACAACGCCAACAAACGTATGGTGTCTGAGGGCTTTGACCAGCTGCAAACAGAATTCCATGATGCTTGGCAAGCAGTGGGCCTAAAAGGTGACTTGGGCATTTTAATGCACAACTCTAAGACAAGCTCAGGTGATGTCAAAGCAGCCTCAACAGAATCTCCCGAGGAATTAAATTTAGTCGGTCCTGTAAAAGAGTCTGCCCCTCAATCTAGCAGTAACATCAAATGTCAGAAGAGGGATGATTCTGCACCCTCAAGGAAACCAGGTAGACCTGCAAAAGTTAAAATCTCTGGGATCTCAGTCACAGTAACCACAGTGTCGCCTCGGCAGCGTAAAATTCAGATAAATAAGGATACTCTGCAGTCTCCGGAAACACAAATTCATAGAAAAGTTCTCCTACCAGATTTCAAATCTGCCAAAGAGCCCTGGACAATCAGTCGTCAGTCAACAAGCAAAATCCGTCAAACAGAAGGAGTTGAAACAGAGGATGAAAGTAAAGGCCAGCCGCAAAATCAGCCGGTAGCAGTGCGTCACTCAATGAGAGTGAGGAAGCCCTCGATCCACTTCCTGCACGCTGTTGCCACCTCTAGATCATACAGCCACAGCAATGCTCTGCTACGGCGCTCCAAAAAACTCCTGCTAAACAAGGCCAGCAATGAGAGGAGACAGGGGGAGCAACTGAGTAGTGGAGAGACGCCGAGGGAGAAAAGACGGCTCTGCGGACAAGAAAGGAACAACATCTCTCAGGACCTGAGCAGAGTGGCAGGGGTGTCTGTGGACTCCATCTTTACCCCAAAAGAGACACTGAGGTGGTGGGCGGCATCACCCGAGGAACCGACTATGAACCAAGAGCTTGCCAGGCGAATACGACTCATCTCTGACACTTGGGTCTCAAACACTGTGGAGAACCAAGGAAAAGAAACTGCCTTTAAATCAAATCTAGGCACTAAAGGCAACAGTTCATGTACCACGACTTCCAAACATTCCTCTATCCGAATGCTGTTTGACTGTCCTCCTGACAAACCAAGGTCCTGCAGCATGCAGCAGCTCTGCTCCTGGTTCATGCAGACCACAGAGACGCAGTCTCTGGCTATTGTCAAGAAGACAAGCTCCCGTAATCCTTACGAACTCATGCACTTCCCTCGTTCTGCCAATAATAACAGTGCTTGCCACAGCCCTCAGGCAGAGCGACTCCACAAACACATCAAGAAATTTGCTAAAACTGTGCCAAAAAGTCCTTTGCAACACCAACAGGCTCAAAACAGGTTGAGGGAGAGAAATGAGGCGCCTCTGCCAATGCACAAGATCAGGCGACAACTTTTTGCTCCCACGTTTGCAACAGGCAGGCTCAGTCAAGGAGCCCAGTTGCAGAGAAGAGTATTTGGCAAATACCGGACCACTCTACGTAGAGCAAAGACGAGGTTCCTAACCCGAAACGAAAGGGAGAGGTGGCGACAGAGGCGAAGGAATAAGAAAAACATGCAAGTAGCTACACCTTGTTCCAATGGACATGTAGTGACTGGACCACAACCAAAACGTAAGTCATTGCGCAGATCAGCAAAAGATCAGTTGTCTGACTGTTTGGAGAACAGTTCTGTTGACCAAACTCGGGAGCCTGAGGATGTAACCAAAGAGCAGAACCTCTGCTCTAAAGCCTGGAGTCCCGAGACACTGAAGGAATGCCGGGTGTTTCTGAGGAAGATCAACTCTCCAGACAACGAGTCAACTGAGGAAGAGTGGGACTCCTGTACCGTAAAACTGGATGACGGGTCACCTTCCGCATACCTCTTTGCAGGAAGAGAAAGAGAACTGGTAGGAGTTGTTAAAGCTGTGAAAACTGAAAGAAAAAGGAGCACCGCCCCAAGGGAGCTAGCAAGTTCCGAACCGAAATCAGTCCAGGAGCCGGATGAGATGCCAGCGGGGAGGCAGAAAGGCAAATACAAAAGTCCTGGGGTTGTGTCTACTGAATCACCGCAACCACCACCAGCGAAGAGGTTGAGACAATCGCGTATGAGGGGCCTAACCGGGCCACGGTGGCGCGACTTTGTGTTTGGTAACTACCTCTCTTTTATTAAGTATCAACTTTTATCAAACTTTAATCTCAAATCATCGCAAAATCAAGTTGTGCTCTTTCTTTTCTGACAGAAACCTAAATGAAGCATGAAGCCTCCGACCTGGGAAAGGGACTGTGGTTCAACGTGGTGCCTTTGGACATTGAGCTGACCACGTGGACTGACCAGCCCGCTATGGTTAAGTCTTACACTCAGCAATTATGTAGCAGTCTAACTTAACAAATGCTTGATGTTGCACTATTTTTATCCATGGATATGTATGTACAGAAATGTCAGATTTTTTTAATCGTAAACCTGCCTTTGTCTTTCCGAACGCATTAGTAGATCAAATCATTACGTCAGAGTTTTATTGGGATCATTGCTTTTACCGTGAGCCCGGTCAGAGTGGCTGTATGGAAAGACGGTGCCATCTCCCCCAAAATATACCTCATTATCAAGGCCATCGGGCAGTGACCTTTTAATGTAAATCTTAACATGAAACCATACAAATGCACAGCCCTAAAATCCCACAGAATTAATTTAATACATTTA
This sequence comes from Anarrhichthys ocellatus, assembly GCF_004355925.1. Lineage (NCBI taxonomy): Eukaryota > Metazoa > Chordata > Actinopteri > Perciformes > Anarhichadidae > Anarrhichthys > Anarrhichthys ocellatus. The sequence continues at coordinate 492,802 of NW_022280137.1, forward strand.
AAAAAAATGTAATTTATAGTCACCCTTACTTTGGCACTGTTTAAATTCTAAATTGCTCTTTATAATTGCTTTTAAATTTGACCAAATTATATTGAAATTGAATAACAATCTCTCAATCCGACCCTTGCTTGCCATATTTTTCTTTGAGGCTTCAGTCACTGTTGTATTGCAAGCCAGTAGCCAAAACCGTGGTGTGAATGAAGGACTCTTTTGTATCAACCAAGCCCCATCTTTCACCTTAATCACAATTTGTGTATGGGCCCAAACTTTAGCATGGTGTATTGAACTACAGTAATTGGCCATCCAGCTGTAGTAAAACCAAATAGTTAATGTCATTCAAACATCTTTAAGTGTTGGCACCAAACAGCGGATAACCCCAACGTTCTGAGTGACTACGTATTCAGCCCCACAAAATGTAGAGGTGCACGTGAAGCGATGAGGAAGGCAGAGAGTAGAACCTGATTCATTAGTTGGTTTGTGGGATCCGTCTTGTTTATCTTTGTATCTTCTCGTTTTCACCCAAAGCAGATACTGTATGTTGGTGTCGGATCTACTTCTTGCACTTATCCCATCTGAGATTATTAACCCCACTACACAGATTCCTTCCCCATATTTTGCACATCCCGTGTCCCACTACCAAACCCTACTGTAAAACTAGAGAATCGATTTGGTGCAATACAATCCCAGATGATTTATCCATATGTAGTAATTATTTTATTTCTGACAGATGAATGGATGTACACGAGTACCGATGGCCTGGGATGTTACTTCAGTTTTTTTTTTTTTTTCATAGCCATGTAATGTGATCTTAAAAGATATTGCCCTTTTTTCCCACCTGCTTTGTTCTCCTCATGGAAGCAGAAAAATAACAGATCCCTAATTGTTCTAATAGCATTAAATAGTTTTTCATAAACGTACTAGCATTATTTACTGTTTAAATGCAGGTGGGAACCGTGTTGCTGTTTAGGTTTCCCTAGAGTTTGTTTCAGCGAGACGCGTACCTCCACTGGGGCCCAGCTAGGCCCACTGCTCTTTAAAATATCAACCATGTGATAGACAGAGCGAGAGAGATGATCCGTTAACACTAACCTTGGATCGGCATCACGTTAGAGGGAAAGTAGATCCAAGATGTCTGGCTGAAGGTCAAAACCTAAACCTGTAGTGTGTCTTGTGTGTGTTGCTATGGTTGCCATTTCAACAGGAGGGATCTGGGGGCGGCCCAGTCTTTGTGATCAGCTCTCTGTTGAAGAACCTGGTGCTAAACATCTGTTGTATATTTTCTTTGTGTTTTTATATACTGTCGATTACAGATGCAACAAAGAGGCGTCTGTGATTGGAACAATAAAGAGTCTTTTGAAATAACCAGCGATGAGTTTGATTTACAGTGACATTTCAATAAAAACCACAGCCCGCACCATTTCCATGGTGGAGTACACACTACTCACAAAAATAATCAAATGTTTTTTACAATAGCACATCTGGTCTACCATACAATTTAGTTAGTTATGTCTGTGGCTCATAGCTGGAGGTCTCCTGCGATTACATTCAGTCCACGACCTTCCTGGAGGACGAAGGAATGTCTTTGATGGACGGGCCGGTCTGTCCAGTGTGAGAGCAGAGAACGTCGTCCAGATAATGTTCAGAACCGTAACACCATAGTTGAAGGATGTCAGAACGCAGCCCAATACATCATACAGATCAAGAGGGTCACCTTGTTGTTGGGAGGGGCAGCCCACAAGTTATTAGAACATTGGTGGCAAATAAATGTCGACTTGGTGCTAAAGATGTTTTCATATGTTTGTATGGTGTTCTTAGATAATGTCTGAAATAAAAAATAAAACCATGCACTATAAAATATTTAAATTACATCTGTACCTTTTAAATCTTTGAGTAGTGTAGTAAGATTTGCAAACAATCGGAGAGGAAACGCACATCTTTGGTTGAACGTACAGAGCCAACGAGGTTGGGAACGAGCTTTTATTGACGTATAAAATGACAAAACTTTGAACTAAAAGGAAATATAAGATATAAAAGAGGGGACCCCTTTGTAAGGGCTCCAAGTCAGAGTAGGATCAATGCTATTTACTGACTGACGATAAAAGTAAGTAACTAGCTCCACGTTATTGAAGTATTTGTGAATTATATTAGACTGAAGCACTTGAGCATCAGCTGTTTAGAAGCAGACTTCTAGGACACGTTGGCCTCCTGGTTGATGAGGGTGTTGAGGTCCAGCTTGGTCTTCTCCAGAGCTGCAGTCTTGGCCCTCCGCGAGGGACGCACCACGGGAACCGACTCTGGAACATTTTCTCCATCGCTGTGGCCAAAACAAAAACCAGCAGATGAATATGAGAATGTGAAAATAAAGCAATGGAATAATGTACGCGTCGTGGATGTCGTGTGTTCCCTCACCTCTCCTCTGATGACTCGGCCCTCCTGCTCGGCCTCCTGCCCGCTTTGGCTGAGTAGACTTTCCTCTGACCTGTGCACACAAACGCTCGGGTTACCTCACAGTGCAGAGTCCACTCTTTGACTCTAAACAATAAGAGCTCGAACAATTAAGTGGCTCTATGAGCAACTACAGTTTCTCAGACGAGTGTTCAGAACCTGCAGTACCTCTTTTGGCTCTCTTGGCAGATTTAGATGGGTCGTCTGTTGAAGCCTCTGTGGACAGATAAAGACAGAACAGTTTGCAGATCTAGTAAGAAGAGTACCAGGGAGACATTAGTTACAGATGTTCAGCGGGACGTCGGTTGTTCTTGCGTGCGTACCGTCTGCGTTGACGTCCAGCGGTTGCAGAGCGCTGGCGCTGAGGAGCTCGGCCTGTTCTCTTGCGTCCACTAGCTGATGAACCATTTTCTCCAGAGCACGGAGACAGACGCGATCCTTCACCACCTGAGAGGAAAAGGACATGAAACATCGGGCCTTAAAGAGGCAGATACATAGATATATGAAGCAGTACGGGGGGTATGGCCCAATAACAATCTCCACACTCATTTTGTGCCCTTTATGAACACTTTCTGCAAGTCAGCATTTCTGCAAACTTTGCCCATGGGAATTACCCACAATTCATAGCAATGTGACGTTAACACATAGGGTTACCAGTGGAAGCATGGAGATGTAAAAGAGGACGGCACATCCATGGATGTTCAGCCTGGAATAAAGCCCAATGGGGCAAATTTGTGATTTTTGGGCTATACAAAAATGAATTGAATAGAATATTAAATTTACTCAAAAAAATCAAGGATTAAAGATTAATTTAGTATTGAAGCCGTTTTTGCAAAAATGAGGAAATCAGATTATAGATTACAATCACCTCATCTCCATAGGCAACCCTGTAAGACGTTGAAATCGGGGAGTAAAAAAATAAAATAAATTCCCACAATTATACATAACATGCTATGACGCTGTCATGTTAACTTGATATGTTGCAGCAAAGTGCTGTCCCATTCCCATCTACACCATTTCATCCCCTCACTCTACGATTTAACAGGTGACGTCAGTAAGTCCCTGAGGGTTCAGGGTTTGAGGCCTTAAGGGGGGACGATGTCATTCTGCTGGTCCAGACTGAAATATCTCAACAATGGTTCAATGGATTCATATGGTGGTGATCCCCAGACATTTCCTTTAGCGCCACCATGAGGTTGACGTTTGTGGTTTGGAGTGAAACGTCTCGTCTATTTGATGGATTGCCATGAAATTTGCTTCGCACATTTAATGTTCTCCTCTGAAAGAATTGTAATGAGTTCAGCAAATCCCGTAACTTTTCATCTAGCGTCATCGTCAGATAAACAATTTCAATGTGCACAATACTCTGGTTTACGATGAAATACTTGCAAAGCTCATCACAGTCCCACCCGCCTCAGCTGTTCTTTGTGTTTGGTGCTAACTAGCATGCTAAATGAACAGTTAACACGGTAAACTTGTTAGCATTTAGCTTCAGCTGCCCGTGTGACTGTGCACCTGAACGAGCTGCTGCAGCAGCGTCTGCAGGTCCTTCCTGACGGTTTCGTCTCTGCTGAGCTCCAGGTTGCTCAGAGTCTTGGCGTAGAGACGCACCTCCGGGGCGCTGGGGTCCTTCAGCATCTCCCCGCACAGACGCACCGCCAAGTAGTCATGGACACACACCTCCTGCAGACACATGCACTCAGTCACCTCTATGTGTTGCTGCCTCATTCAGCGGCTTAAGAGCTTATTGAACAATTGTGAACTGGAGCAGTCAGGAGAACAGTTTAAAAACTTCATTTATGCAAAGAAGGAGTTAATATGCATTTGTGGGAAGAAAGCAACGTGCTGAGAAGCTCAGAAGGCCAATAAAAACACAAAGACGTCTCAGGAGAATAGCCGGATGGATCACTGAGTTTTGGGAGTTCAGAGTGGTTCCTTACCTCTGTGTTGGTTGAGGGCTTAATGAGAGCACTTGGACGGGTCAGCTCGACAAGTAGCTCCACCACGTTGTTAATATCCACCTCAGCTAGTGGAGAGGTGGCCGGGGCGTTCATCAGAGTCCGGACGGTCGGCAGGAAGCCCTCCTCCACCACCTCCTGGTGAACCCTGATGACCACCAAGACTTTTACTACTATATACTACACACTACACTAGGACTTTTACTACTATATACTACACTAGGACTTTTACTACTATATACTACACACTACACTAGGACTTTTACTACTATATACTACACTAGGACTTTTACTACTATATATTACACACTACACTAGGACCTTTACTACTATATACTACACACTACACTAGGACTTTTACTACTATATACTACACTAGGACCTTTACTACTATATACTACACACTACACTAGGACCTTTACTACTATATACTACACACTATACTAGGACCTTTACTACTATATACTACACACTATACTAGGACCTTTACTACTATATACTACACACTATACTATGAATTTTACTACTATGACTTTTTTATGACATAGTAAAGTATGACTTTATGACATACTTTATTATGAATTACAAAAATATCTTAACATTACACACTATATTATGACAAAATAAATCATCATTTACTACACTGATATTTTTGGGGACTTTTTTTTTTTAGGACATTTTGTATGATATACCGACTTGATATTAGTTTATATAGCATAACCAATAAATTCACCGAGGCAAGTAATCCTAATAGATAAATGAGATCATCATGGCTGGCTTGTGTATGTGAGACCTGCTCTCGCGGGCGTAGAGCTGGAAGAAGACGCCGAGGCAGTGGCGTAGTCGGGTGTCGTCCTCTGTGACGGGGTTGTACCACAGCAGCACCAGGCGGGACAGCATCTTGGCACTGGAGATACGGCCGGTGTACATGAGCTTGGCCAGGCCCTCTGCCGTCTCTGTGCGCAGGTCAGACACCTGGAAGCACATAGTCCAATAAAACCATCTTCGGCTACTTCACTTCCAGGTAACTAGATGCATACTTCTGTTTATTGAGTAAACATCTCACCTCGCTGTCCAGGAACTCTGACAGCATCACGAGGATACTCTGTGCCGTGTCCTCTGGAGCGTCTCCCTTCTCCTCGCCCGCTGCAGCATCCTCCTCTTGCCGGTCTGGTGATTGGGATTGCGGGGCCGTCTGAGTGGCAGCTGTTTCAGAGAGCAGCTGGAAGCCGAACAGCAGCAGCAGGTCGATGACGGCCCGCAGAGCACTGATACGGATCTTCACCTCATCCAGCTGGGCGATCTGAAAACACACACACACACACACACACACACACACACACACACACACACACACA
>NW_022280137.1:498572-520687 GCF_004355925.1 Anarrhichthys ocellatus
ACACACACACACACACACACACACACACACACACACACACACACACAGTTCTACAATGTGTGCACCACCAAGTACGTGAGTCATGCGTTTGGAGATGAGGGAATCAAAATGACTAAAATATATTTTTCCACTTTGCAGTGGGTCGCTAGTCGCTATGCATATTAATAATACGATATGTAGAATTCACATACTTTGCACTAAGATTAGGAGGTGAATTTATAAACTAAACACCCACATACAGTGGTTAGGGGGTCTAGTTCCTCTCGTTTATAAATGGGTTTGAACTGTAGGTGGGCGACATTACCTGCAGCAGCAGGACCATGTGTGTTTTGGAGAGCTCCTTGCTGTGCAGAGTGCACGTTCCCAGACAAACCACGGCCATGTTACGGACAGCAGGGTGAGCGTTCGCTATACTGGGCAGGACCTGACGGACGGAGGAAACGGTGACATCAACAGACTTTTACCGACTCCACTTCAATGAAGAAAACAAACAACGAGCAAATAACCAGGGATGATTCAAACGATTCAACTGAAAATGAATGCTATCCAATCAGAGAGGTGAACACAGATATGTGAATCAATAAGGAAGCTCCTTGGACATGACTGTACATCTGCAGTCATGTCCAAGTGAAAGATCCGATGTGTGCTGTGTGGGTTTATACCAGAGAGGACATTAAGGCACTTATGGTTGGACCGATTCGTGTCTTGATGCTCATCTGCTTCAGTAGTTCAGCACACATTATGAGACATCTCAGGAGAGTCTCTGGGTCATTCTGAAACAAAAATAAAAAGGTGTTGAGACCGTTCCCTGTTTTAACCACACGGGGTAAGTAATAAATGACATGGTGGGACAGTGCGGTTACGTACCTTCTCGGCGCGGATCTCCTTGTCGGCCGGCTGGCTGCTCTCTGCGGTTTCCTGGAGGATCTGGTTTCGGCGGTTCTCCAGCTCTGTGATGGAGTCCTTCAGCTCTGCGGCGCGGCTGAAGTCCTGGGCGGCGATGCAGTCCTCCAGGGATTGCTTGGCCTCCAAGATGCGCACCTTCACCTCCGCCAGCTGGAGGGGAGGAGATGGGGACGAGTCAGTCCTCAGCTGAAATACACTCCAGAGGACATCTTGACTGATGAGACGGGCTCTGGGCCAGGTGAGTCCTCTAGAGCCTACTTTGTCTTTACTACAGCTACACAGAAGGGAAGGACGCTGTTATACATATAGTATCTTCCTCTGCGGCCGTCTGTGCCTCTGTGTTCCTGGGTAACACCTAGAGCCCCACACAGACCCGCTAGTCTGTTACAGAGGACAGACAGCAGGTCAACAGAATACGCCACATAGAAGTGGTGTGTGTACGCTGAAAGCTGGGAACCGCAGGATCAATTTAAGATAAATCTGAAAAAGAAATGTATTAATTACTTCATTCATTAAAATGAATTGTGGGAGTGTGTGAGGGCTAAGAACATTATGATAGAAGTCTGTGATGGCCATTCTCATGCTCACTTTTGTCTCAGAACTCATTACAGCAATTCTTGGTTTGATTTGGTGCTAAATTGAATAATTTTTTTACCACTTGAGAATTAATAACGATCTTAAATCCCTCTGAAATACCACATTTAGACACTAAGACCTTGAGTAACATCAGAGAAAAATCCTATTTTATTTGGGATCAAAAACCTTTTAAATTTGGAGATTTCTGCATGAATTTATTGTCAATATCGCTATATTGACAATAAGCCACACACCCTCTGAATGCTCTAGGTCTCTAGTTTGTGGTTGTAATGTTTTATTAGGTGATTTTATACAGTCAGGTCAATTTAAAAAAAAAAATGCTCTCACTACAATAAAATGGCTACTATGAGGACTAACATCATCACATGAATACAGTTGAGCTCATTGGATGCACAAGAGTGTCAGCGTTCCAGTCAGACCCAATCCATGGATTCCCAGACTGTTTAGGGACCCCCGTATGCAGAAATATTAAAATACACCATTCTTTGAATAGGCAAAAAATAACACGATTTTTACTGTATGCAAAAAGACAGCTTGGTTTTTGCTCTAAAACTATATGGGGTTATCATAAAGTAGGCGTGTACATAAAGAGGAGACTCGTGGGTATCCAGAGAAGTATCTTGATGCGAGATGTCAAGGGAGACTGAGCCTCTTACAGGAAGCCATTTCTGCCGGCGATCCTTCGGGTCTCAGAGGGTCCAATAAGGAAAAATAAAGTCATGTAGACGACTGATTTTAAAAAGAGAAGACTACTGGACCTTTCTAGGCAAAGACCCGATGGGCATATGCACCTTCCACCTCAGCTAAAGAGGCTTTGCCTCCAAACACAAACCATGTGCTCAGCTGGAGGACCAGAGTGATGGACAAACAGAAACAAACAGAGAGGGAATGTAAATAGAGCACAGAACAGGGAGGACTTAGAAATAACAAAAAAAGATAAGATACAGGGAGGTATCTGGACGACATGACTGGATGGAAGTGTGTCTGAGTGTCGCCCACCTGGACCTGCTGCCGGCGGCTCGCGTTCTCGTCCAGCGGCTGGCTGGCCTCCATGATGGGCTCCCTCATATCCGAGATGATCTCTGCCACCTGCGTGACGCAAAGCAGGCTCATTCAGACTTCTACCACCACTGGATGGAAAATCCCAAACAAAAGACCTTTAGTAGCACAGGACGGTTCCTTTCATCAGCACAACAGGGAGAAATAATCTCAGCTTCTGTACTCAACTTTCTGCCTCACTGGTCTGTCGCCCGGCGCTATGAAGGGGCGTGGATACATTGTGTGTAGAGGAGCACGCTGGAGTTAGTGAGAGATGTAAAGTGTGGAACTCACAGTCTGAATGCGTCTGTGGTCGTCAGGAATGAGGGTGAGGAGTCTCTCAGTGAGAAGGGAGACCAGGGAGGAGGGAGTCTGTGGAAGAGCCAACATCTCATGCAGGACAGCCAACACGCGCTTCCTACAAACAACATGCAGCGGGACAAGTTGGACTACAAACACCTCATGATCTCACACTGCAAACTGGACAACATTAAGCCGTTTGATGAGCAAAACTAAATAGGGACGGAGCTGTTCTGAATTGTGGAGACGGTACATCTCTTACCAAACTAAATGATCACAGATCGTAGATTTCTAAACATCGTCTGAAGCTCATATATTTAAGCAGCATCTAACCAGACATATATATCAGATACCGTTAAAATAATTGGCACATTAATAGTCGATTAAAGCTACGGCAATGAACTCTCAATTTGTGTTGATGTTGGATGAAGGTGGGAGTGTTTCCAAGAAGCAGAGCCCCTTAAGAAAACCTCTCATTAAACTGCAGCAAAACAATTTTGGAAACGAATTATATTGGCATATTTAAAAACAATGTAGCATTATATTTATTCTTATGAAGTCAAATGTGATCATTTATCATTTAGAAATATATAACTATTCGATATCACCATGAAACTTAAAGCAGTCATTTGTATTACAAGTGTTCTGAAATTGTCAGTTTAAATATGCAAATTAGGTATTATTTTATTAAGTATGTGCTCATTTGCATGCATTTTAAACCCCCAAATCTGAACATTGGATAAAGCCGGGTTCAAGCGTTCTTGTTACATTTTGTCTACATGTTAGAATCGAAGGTTTTTAACGGAGGGAATATATATATATATATATATATATTTTTTTTTTTTAAAAATCGCTCCTTAAATCAGAAAATACTGTCGACAGCCATACAAATGAAATCTGTTTTCGCCATGTTGTTATTCTTAGTAAAATGTTGTATAAATCAGGCTATGAATGATATATGAACTGTGTAGAAACCTTCAGAACACAGATAGGGATGAAGGGGGAACGTTTGGTGAAATAATAGAGATTTATGAGTCTTTACAGACGTGCATTGTAAATGATATTTATTTCAATATACTTTTTTTCTGGTAATACAATAAATAAATTGTCTGTCTGGAATAACCACATGGTTTTGTATACTCCTGTAAATTACTTGAAAAATGAAAAGTATTTTCTCATTTAATTAAGAACGTTAGTGCGAAATGATCAAACGTACTGAGAAATTATATTTTGTATGTTTTTGTAATTTTAATTTTGACGACATAATCGTGTATCACGATATTTCGACGCTATGATTCCATTGAAAGAGGATAAATCATCATATTGAATTATACTCCAGCCATAATGTCAAACTTCCTCAGTTGATTCCTGACAGTAAGACAAATGTTTCTCTCATTACAAGTTTTCTGAAAATGTGATGTTTAAATATGCGAATGAGGCATTTTCTGATGCTCCCTTTGGTTAAGTTTAGGAGAAATCTACAGACACAAATAGACAAAGCAGTAAAATAACCTAAACGTGTATTTTGGATGTTTTCTTTCCACTAATCTGAAAGAGGACATAACTGTCCCCCTCCTTTACATTTCACCAACACCACGCCGGTCCTCATCTCACCTGCCGCCCTCCTCGTTGGTGTCCAGACATCCGATGAGACGGATGAGCTGCTGGGAGATGAACTCCTTGGTCATGACGAGCTCCAGCTGGTTGAAGTCGGCCCTCTGCTCCTCTGACAGCAAAGGTACTGCCTTCAGATATCTGCGACGGGCCAGAGTCACAACTCAGAGAATGACAACAGCCCTCAGAGCAGTCATAGATCATGGCCATCCTCTGGTACAAGAATCACAGCGGTACAGCTAAAGAACACAATCATGAACGCAACACTGTAGCTGGCTAAACACGTCACCAGAGCTAGCTACAAGCTACACACGCCATGTCAATTCATACAAACCTACACCTGCTCACTAAAAACATGCCAAGAAGCTTGCCACAGTTACACACAGGAAGAGTTTCTCTGAGCAACAAGCATTATGACAACTGTGTTAGGTGCTCAGTTCTACACGTTAACTACTGCAGACTATAGTAAAAGGTAAGGCTCGCAATTATTCATGTCCGTCGTAAACCAACAGTCAGGACAAACAACATGAAGAGGGTTAGCTTGTAATTATTTCTCTGTTCATACAGGACATTAAACTAAAGCCCTTTCAATATAAGTGATGGAGACAAAGGCCACAGCCCTCATTCTGAGAAACATATATTCACTTTATCTGATGTAATATGAGGCTTCGGCAGCCTTTTTAGTGGAGAATTCCCTCTTTCAGTTTCCCCGTACTGTGCTTCCATTCTGAGCTGCAGTAAGGAACTATTACAAAAAAAATAAATAAATAAAAATAAATAAATAATAAATAAAAAATAAAACTTGTACGAGGCGGTAAAAAAATTCCCATTTCATTCACCTAACTCAGTCTGCTGAAGAAACATATTCAGGTTTTGCCAGACCCTCAGGGTCTGAAAAGTGAAGCCAATGTAGAAGTGATTTAGTGCATTCTCTCTAATGGCCATCAGGGGGCGACTCCTCTGGTTGTATAGAAGTCTATGAGAAAATGACTCTACTTCTCTCTTGATTTATTACCTCAGTAAACATTGTAAACATGAGTTTATGGTCTCAATCTCTAGTTTCAAGTCTTCCTCAATACAGCATGATGTTCATTTAGTACATTATGGTCAATTTAGAGTCAAACAGACCATAAAGCAGGGGATGCTTTAGGGTGGGGCTACCTTGTGATTGACAGGTCACTAATACTACCACGGCGTCTCTAAGTCACTCCTCCGCAGTCCAAATATGGTCACATTTGCTCACCGGTTGCAAAAAACAAGATGGTGACGGCCACAACGCCGAACTTGAAGCATCAAAACGATGGCCGACGTCACGACGACTACGTCTACCTCTTATACACAGTAGATGGTTTTCGCCTGTAAAAAGGACTGGATTTGTGTCGCACATCTCCTACAGTGAAAGAGCATTAGGATCTTTTAATGCCCCTTTTAGAAAAACCTGTTTCAGTGATCATATTGGCAGCTGACTATTGTTTCAAGACAGACTTGGAAAAATTGTGAAACCATCCATTTAACTACAAGAATAAATCCCTCTGTAGAGCCTGTTGCTGCTGATCTGCAGCAGTGGTGAAATGTACAGCCGACAGCGAGAAAACTAGAAATGTAATCCAGTGAAGCGTCTCTTCTCTCACCCGTAGAGGTAGTCGCCATAAGTGGCAGCGTCTGGTAACACTTGGTCCAGCAATTCATCCCCATCGTCTCCTTTAGCCTTGATGAACTCACACAGAGCTCTCCAGTGAAGCACATTCTCACAGGACAGAGAGTCCACCGGGACCAGCTTCCTGTTGACAACACAAGACATTTCACGAATGACGCAATGACACTCGAGAGACGGAGAGAGGGAGTTTGAAGTGTACCTGTTGTCGAGCTGCGCTCTGCTCTGCAGCAGCTCTTCAGTAGGCATGCCTCTGAAGATGGCTTGCAGCGTGTCCAGAGCCGTCTGGGCACAGTTCTCTACATCCAGCCGGTGGAGCAGCTCTGTGACGTTACCATCCAGCCGAAGCATCCAGGCCGGCAGCAGACGAGAACAAACCACCTCCCTCACCGTTTCTACAACACATGAACATGTTCAGTGGGATGTACAGCTGACACTAACACTTGATGGACAGAAGATTTATTTTAACCCACTCGCAGTAACTTTAAACAACTCATTAAGGCAATAATTCAACAGATTAACTGACAATTCACAAAATACACTTTTTGTTTGTTGCAGATTTTTGTTTTTGCTTACTAAAAGTTCAAGTACTTGATTGAAAAATGTGTCTGTATAAATGTGACACGGGTACAGAAATGCTTACCTGAGGTGTCGTGGAGACCCTGCTGCAGCAGACCAACTCTCTGAGCGATGGTCAAAGCTTTAATGTGAACTTTCTCAGCCAGAACCTTGAAACAGAAAACAAGAGAGGGAAAGTTTCAACCCAATTCACAACGTTTGAGCAACTTCGTTATGTTCACTCGACTGGGTTTGCGGCTACCTGGTAGGCTAGCTTGCGGACGTTCTCTTTGATGTCCCGGGTGCGTTTGAGTACTTTGGGGAGGGTGCGAGGGGACATCGCAATGCAGGAAAGGACGGCGCGTCGCACCTCAGCATTAGTATCGTTTTCTAGAATCAACATGTATGCTGAACAGTGGAAAGAAACAGAGTATTAGACAACAGGTAGAGGGCCAAAGAGAAGGATATAAGAACATACACATTAAATCACAAAACAAAGGCTACTTCAAGGAGAATGCACTGACGGCAGCGTATTTTACAGTTGAACACTGACAATGTGTTCTGCATTTGCTCGAGTGTGTTTTGTGAAATCGAAAATAAAAAAACAACAACAAACCGTTGATGGTTGGACAGTCGGGATCCTTTGGCTGTTGCAGACGCGTCATGGCCAAAGCGGCCTGAATCCTCACATTGGGGAACTTGTCGGTGACGCGGACCAGCATGGCTTGGTGGATGCGATCGAAGAGGTCGTCGTCTATCTGGGCGTTCTCCGCCATACTGCCCAGCAGCTTGTTGATCAGCTGGCACACGCGGAAACGCACCGCATGGCTACTGGCTTTGTGGGACTGAGGGGAAAGGAAAGGCAGAAATAGATGCAGCAGACAAAATAGTTTGGGAGGAGAAGTAAAGAAAGAGGATCAAGATATGGGATGAGGGGGAAAAGGTGCCGAAAAGAGACACATCTCAAAGGAAAGAGGACATGTGGGACAGAGAGAGAGAGAGAGAGAGAGAGGGTGTCAGATGGGACGGGACAAAATCTGATGAAAAGGCAGCAGACACATCAATCACATCAGGTTTTCTTTGTACAGCACACAACATTGATCTCTCTATTTATTTAGCAGACTAAAGCGTGTAATAATGTTTATACCTCCAACAGAAAGTTGAAGAGAAAACTCAAAAATGGATGATCGTCCTCAGCATCTTCTTCTTCTTCCTCCTCCTCCTCCTCCTCCTCCTCCTCCTCTTCATCCTCCAGCCGCTCCTCCCCCTCCTCAGTCTTAGGCGGAGACTGGAAACTCGTGGCAAACCTCGCAACAAACTCCATGACATTTTCCACCGTGGGTTCACGCTTGTAGACAATCATGGCGTACTTCAGGTAGTGGACGAACTCCTCGTGGAAAAGTGTCTTGTCCTCGAGCTGGTTGAGGAGATGGAGGGTGTCATCAGTAACAGGGGATGACAACCAGGAGAAACAATAGCTAAGTTTTAAAACAAGATGGTGGAAATGGGCAATAATTGAAACCAAAGTCATGAGTTTTGGCAATATTCATTCACAACAGAATAGATAAGCATCCAGATCTCAGTGGTCATCAGGTTAGCTTCATGTCCCCAGGGTCAAAACAGAGCACGGAGAAGCAGCTTTAACTTTGTATTCATCACATTCAACTTGAATTGTGGATTTAAACTTTTCTGTTTGCTACTTCCCTTCATTAAGTTACTGTTAAGGCTGTTTAATCAAAACTCTCCTTTGATTTTTACTGATAACTGGACGTACCTTGTTGTAGCGGCTGTTCAGGCTCGCCACCAGCTTCGCCTTGTTGTTGTGGCCCTTCTGCGCGCGCTGAAACGCGTCTTTAATGTCCATTTCATTGTCGGCGGTCATCTTTCCTTCACAGAAATCTAAATTAAAAGAGAGAGATAATCGGTTAAACAGCAGCATACAGCAGCGTTCCTTATAGCGACTAACAAAGCGAGGTTTTAACTGGATGCTAAGTGCAGCAGCTTGTTCGTCTCTGGTGTCTCATTAGCTAAAAGCCCCACGTCGCTACAACTCCCACGTAAACAAGCAGAAAAACAACGTCACCTGGCTGAGTCATACGGAATAAAGTCCCCTATGGATACTCTACATCATACTTTATCATGATACTTTATCATCGCATTAAAGCACATATAGTATTATACCGGATAATTATACGTATTACGAGTTTTCGAAACGTACCTTTTCTTCAGTTTTCCTCTGGCAACACTGCCGCCTGTTTTCAAATTCAACTCACGCGTGTTCTCGCGAGAACTGAGACGTGATTAATAAATAATGACGGTCACAGCCTCTTGTTTAGCCCTGAGTTTAACCTGGCAGGCGCTACTCTGCTCGATAATGAACTATACAAAAATAGGAGGGCGGAAACAAAACAAATGAATTGTATAATCAGTCAATCTAAAATTTATCTGCAACTATTTGATAGTTGATAAACTGTTTTAGCATTATTTGGAGCAAAAAATTGCAAAATATTCCCGGAGTAACAGCTTCTCAAATGTTAAGATTTGCTACCTTTCTCTGTTTACATTGTGAACTCGTCCTTCTTTGAGTTTTGTACCCTTTTTCCACTGTTTTCTGGCATTTTGAAATAATAACCAAATAATCATATTGACAATTAGTTTACAACACTCACATTATACTATGTTTGGTTAGGTTTTTCATAATTTGCCAATTAAAAACATGTACAAAGAACCAGATAATCCTGTGGCTTCATTTGAGTTGGACGAAAGAAATCAATCACTAATCTGCTAATATTAGATATTACCTCTCTATTGGTGTTTTGATTTCCAAGGCGTCACAGCAGACAGCTCACCCCTGGAGAGGGCAGGAACAAGCATCTCCACGGGTATATAGGGCACCTCTTATGACAACAACAACAGCACCTCTCTCTGGAAATCAATTTAATATAGAGGATGCTCTTTCGGACATCTGCTTTGGGACCTGCGTGCGTGCGGGCGTAGGATCATCTGAGAGGTGTATTATCATATTAAATATTTATGCCGGTGGATGCAGGGGCAAAAAGTCTCTCCATTAGTCCGTACACCTGCAATGTCCTGAGCCAGAAAGCGGTGGGAAAATGGCTTTAGCGCTTCTACAAATCCATGGATACTGTACAGGGGGTCAACTTCAGACGTCCGAATGCTTTCCAGAGCTTTCCCTGTGCTAAACTACCATTTTGCATTACTGTGCACTCATTTACACTTTTAAAGCACAGATTAATACTAATAGTCTGAGTAGCTCCATTAAACACATACACCTATCTTATTATATAATGATCATTTAGATATTTAAAGTCATATGTGTGTAAATATATCTCTCGTTGTGACCAAGGCTGGGTTACAAAACTGGGCGAAGCAGACAAAAAAGCCGAGAGGCCCCAGACCCCCTGGGGTCCCCTGAAGCGCCAGGTTCACTATGGGCCAATTGGTTTGTGACCATTTGATTCATTTCATAATTTGTTTTGAGGTATGCTCGACTAAAGAACCGGTCCTGCATTAGTTATCCTGCGGTCATGTCTTAAGGCCTCAGTATGCTTTGAACAAACTAGGTCGTAAGATGTGCCATCAGACCACTTCTTAAGATACAACTGTTTATAGCTGCTCCAAATGGCCACGCTAGAAGGAGGGGGTGAAAAGCATGTCATGCATCCGCCTCTGCCTCATCAATCTCTCTCCAAGAAGTCTGCGTCTTTCGCATTTTTTTGGTACTATCAAGAGCAATAAATCGTACTAGTGGGTATAACACACACACACACACACTTTCGGACAGTCTCTCCTTGAAGGCATTCATGGTGTTGCACTTGGTTGGATATGTGATAACTGGTGGAAGAATGAAGAAGGAGAACTCGACAGCCCATTGCTGCGTGATGTGGATTGTAAGATTATGGGTTTTAAAAATGTTTGTTGGAAACAAAGGGAGAAAAAGGACGAAACCTCCGGGAGAGCACAACAGAGGAGGGATCCCTCTCCCAGGATGGCCAGAAGTGCAACACATGTCATGTGTACAGAATGAACAACATAACAGTGTTACAAAATAGTCTATTTGTATGATATAAATTATCCATATGAGCTAAGTAATAGCAGTAGTAGCACCAATAATAGCAGTACAATAATGGAAAAATTATGACTAGGGCTGGGACTTTGAAAGACATGGGCATCTAGTCGCACCCCTTCCGATTGACCACCATGGGACCTTATTTCGTAAAAAATATGTACAGTACTCAATGTCGAGAGACAAAAAGTGATTTGACAATTTACACATATAACGTTTTTCAATTCTTGAAGATAATTTTGCATGTCAAGAAAGTTGCATTTTGTTGTAAAACTCAAGACTGTGAAAATATGTAATTGGACTACACACCCAAAAGTCACGTTAGCGATACCTCTCGCTGAAGCTACGATACCTGTGTTTCCTACCTGGATGTACTCACAAGAACAACCAGTCTCGTTCGTTCTTTCGCTTCCCGGCTGATAAAAACAGTCACTGGATAAAACACATCATGTAAGAAAACGGAGTGGAACATAGCTACGTTACTTAGCTAGTTAGCAAGCCAAGGTACCGGACTTGTTGTGAGACAAAAGATGTAGATCACTGATCAATTTAACACCAAACTAAATGGTACCACGACAAATCTATGACAAACTGCGACTTTCTCGACTTGCAAAATGATCTTTCACATTGAAAAATAATTACATGCCACAATTCAAATGTGGCCTGACCAGGCGGCAACCTCTGGTTCTGCAGAGTGAAGCCGATGCAGAAGTGTCATAAAACTTGCATTCTCTCTGACCAGCAGGGGGCGACTCCTCTGGTTGCAAAAATAAGTCAGAAGTCTATGAGAAAATAACTCTACTTCTCACTTGATTTATTCCCTCAGTAAATATTGTAAACATGAGTTAATGGTCTCAATCTCTAGTTTCAAGTCTTCTTCAATACAGCATGATGTTCATTTAGTAAATGATGGTCCATTTAGAGTCAAATAGACCATAAAGCAGAGTATGCTTTAGGGCGGGCTTACTGTGATTGACAGGTCTCTGCCGCTACCAGAGCCATATACGGCGTCTCTACATCACTCCTCCACATTCCAAATATGGTAACTTGGTAAAAGTTATGGGTGATGGTAAAACAAATGGGTGATGTCACGATGACTACGTCCACTTCTTACAGTCTATGGTTCAAATGAAATTATGCTGCCAAATTGCATTATGGGAGATGTAGGAATCAGTGTTTTTGAAGCTTTGGGGACTAGTGTGGGTAAAGCTTGGCCTCCGCTGCATCGATCTTGAATTTAAATGTTTCTTGCAAGTCCCCCAACGTTATGGAACTACAAATCTTAAATTGCTGGACTACCCCTTTAAGGTTAGGGAGTGCCACGTTGTGTATGAGAATGTGCTCTTGTGGTTTGCACTTTAAACTCCACATTGGGCCTAGCTGAATGCCTACATCTATAAGAGGGAAAATAACTGATCGTCTATGCATAGAGGGTGCAGTTTCACAAATATATTAAGTTAGGAGAAAAATTGTTTTGGGAGCATTTTGTTGCTATGGCAGCACAGTCAATACTTGTAGTGGTAGTAGAAGATGTATCCAACCGAAATGTTTAATAAAAAAAAGAAGCAGCAGTCATATGTTTCTGTTTATCGGACTGATGGAGTAAAATCACACGACTGGTCTCCGGAGCCCCCCCTACTCCCATCCGCACGGTGATTGAAACAGCAGCGCCGGTAGGGGCGGGGCAGCACTGCAGCAGTGCGCCTCTCTCTCTCTCTCTCTCTCTCTCTCTCTCTCTGTCTGTCTCTCTCTCTCTCTCTCTGTCTCTCTGTCTCTCTCTCTCTCTCTCTCTGTCTCTCTGTCTCTCTCTCTCTCTCTGTCTCCGGTAATGTTCCATAGGATACACACGCCCCTCTCCGCCCCTGCCGCGAGACAGGTGGTTGGACAGTACGCCTTCATCCTCGAGCGCTCCCTCTTAGAGTAAAAAAATAATAATATCTGTTGACAGCAGGGGAAGGGTCGGTAGGCGCGAGCGCGTCCCCGATGGACTTCCAGCGTGTGACCTCCGCGATCACCGGGCGGGCAGCGGGAGAGGGGGGCAGCAGCAACCGGAGCGCGCGAGGAGAGACCCCGCCGATCTACTGCCAAATGTTTCCCAGCGAATCGCTCGAAACGGGAGGGGGTCTACCGACGGATGAATGAGATGCGCGAGTGAGAAAGTTACACGATTTTTTGGTTGGGGATTTTTAATCTGAGAGGCGGCGGGATAATTTCTGACTATCCTCCGGCGGTCTGGGAAGTTTGCGCGAGGTATAGGTTTTTTTTAAATTATGGCTTCAGCGGGCGCCGGTAAGGCTGCACAGCCCCCCGGGCCGGGCACCGCGGTTAACGGGACTGCGGCAGAGGTCCCGAACATCGAGCAGGAGCTGTATGACTACCAGATGCACGGCAAGATGTGCAAGAAGATCGCTCAGCTCACCAAGGTAAGAGCCGCCAATGACAGGGGGAGAGAGAGAGAGAGAGAGAGAGAGAGAGAGAGGCGCCCCGCCGCACGCGCTTGTCACCGGATCTGTCAGGCTGATTGGATGATCTGATGGCCGCCTCACTGTATCTGCCATCACACCGCTACATAATAACATATTGAGAAGGCAAACCTCTAATGAACCTGTGATATATGACATATGGGCCTCGAGGGACAACAACGGATCATCGCAGCAAAAAACAAAATGTAAATGCTTATAGACATATAAAATGGATCCAGGGAGATTAAGATAATAAACAGCCTAAGAGAAGTAACCCAAACCTATAGCGTAAAAATGATATAATTAAGTATATCCACCATAAAATCATACATGCAAATCATAACGATCTCTTGGGATAATGATTGGAAATGTTGTCTTGGTTGGTCTTCGTGACTGACACACTAATCAGACATTACTGAGAGCTTCAGGGTGTTTAGCAGATCTACAGCTATTTGAGAGCCAAACCTTTCAGGGCATCAATTAGGAGTGATGTAATTATCAGTTAATGTATGGATTATCTTCACCATGCATCAGTTCATAGCGTAGATGGTTATATGTAAAAAAAAGAAATAAAATTTATTTTTGTGTGACCAACAGATAACAAAAAAGGTACCCAGAGGTATCAATCAACAGCGATATCAAACAGATAAAAGCAGAAAATGTTGAAGAAGCTGGGAGGAAAAAAAATGCATCAATTGAGTAATCGATAACATTCCTATGAACCCGCGGAGCGTTGCTATATGGGGATTCTCCCTCTCTCTCCAGTGCACAATAATGCTTACAGAAGCAGGGCATGACCCATCGCTTGTTGAGCTATGACAATTACTGATGACTGTGCAGTTCCCATCCTCCCTTATTGGCTCACCTCTGTGTAGCCTGTAGGTGTGTGTGTGTGATGCAATGCATGCTGCAGTTGGATATGCAGCGTGTTGTTCAGAGAGCTTCTTCTTGGGACGCGCACAAACAAAGATGACAACAGAATGGGGGGGTCAGCACTTGTGTCTGTGCGCGTTAGGGGAATTTGCCAGCCTAGTCCTTCGACCTCCTCCATCCTGAAATGAAAAAAAAAAGAAAAGAAGAAGAAGCCGAACTTGCTTCTCTCTCTTGAAACTTCACGCAAGCCCCGCCAGCCCAGCCCAGCTTTGGCTCTTTTGATGACCGCAGTGAATAAATCCGAAACCCACAGCGCTGAGGAAACATAAGAATCATCAAATCCGATATTTGGTGTAAGCGTTTTTCTCGGGGCTTTGGGATGCCGAGCATGTGACACACGCTTTATTTGAGTGTTGCCGGGGCGGGGGTGTGGAGTGGAGAAGAAGCGGGAAATGGGTCAGCTGTGGTAACCGTATATATATATTTATTAACCTCTGCTGTCTGTGTACGCGAGGGAGGCTGTCGCGCACACACACACACACACACAGTCACGCAGTCATGCACTTGTACTTAACAAACCTCACGTCGGCCCGTCCCTAACTCCCCCACTCGCGCGTCTACACTTCTGCTTGAATTTCACGGCTCCCCATTCCCCCCCCCCCCCTTTTGCCACTGAGAGTGGTCCGCCCCGGTTGAATGGGTGCTGCTAAAGATAAACCGGTAGCACGCCGGAGTGTGTTTACGTGGCGGAACAAGCCAACGGGAAGAAAGCGAGGGCCGACCGCGTCAGGCCAGCTGTTGTGAATGTTCACATAAGCTTGCGCGTGCACGGACATCCACACGCCGACATGAATACACAGAGGAGAGTCTTTTAATGTGACTCACAGAGATCAACAGTGGCACATTAAAGGATGCACATATATGCCAACACATTCGATTGGCAGCTCTAATTCTGTCTGTTCGACTTCCTGTACTTATGAAGCTTAAGCTGTCACAATGGTCCCCGCTTTGTGATCCAGAACAAACGGTGCCCTCTTTGATATGTGTGGAGGCATGTGTGTGTGTGTGTGCTTGTCTCTTCGCTTAACCTCTCCTCTGTGCACCAACCATCCACTCCACATCTCACCCCTGTTTTAAAAAAAGCCTCGTCCCGCCGCTCCTTTACACACTGTAGATAGAATATTAATTTCATGCTTTGCTGACTATGAAGTTATTGTCAATAAGCAGGGGCACTGGCTCGCGAGGCCACATGAATAACACTATCGACTGGCAGGATCAATATGGGGATCTTGGGGCAGGATTTACAGTAGCAAGAGGCTCTCGCCACTCTCTGACCAGAGCTGCCATGCCAATCGTCTTTGAGAATTTACACCCCAAAAGGGGAATCAAAGTGTGATGCTGCCTTATTATGCTGTGTTCACACCAAACGCGCAGTACATTTTTCACACAACGACATTACATACAAAGTTGATGCAAAGACGCGAATGGACGCAAGTAGACGCTAAATGAGGTGAATGACGTGACATGAATACGCGAAATTCGCATTACTGCTTAAGGTCAGGTACACATTGATATCATTAGCCATGAGGTTGTTGAACAAGAGTAAATTTTGTTGCTTGTAATTTGAACTTTTCATTTATAAGAGAATGTTGTAAAGTCGTGTAAGATATTTAATAAAATCTTGCCAAAAACAAAATCAAACTCACCAAGCTGTCTGCCCTCTGCCATTTGCAGCTAGTGCACTCAGTGCGCTCCGGCGCTATTCATTATTTAGATAATATGAGGTATTGTTTTCATCACGCATCAGTCTGGCGATATGGGTTACAAAATGTGTGCTAAAACTTTGCGTTCCCAGTAGCAGCTGGTTCTAAAGCAAGATGAAAAGTCTTATCTGACCTGTTTTCAGTTTATTTCTCCCCACAAAAGTTATCTCTCGAATATAAATGCAACACCATCAGCTCTGTATCGTCTTTCTCCTGTTATTGGCCTTATAAAATCCATTATTGGTGGACCTCTAGCTCAACATACATACTTTGTAGTGGTGGTTTGACCGCTTTTTAAAATAGTTTGTCTCTATGCTTGTATTAGAGTGTTTTATTATGTGTTGTATCCCTTATAAGCCCAACCAGGTACAAGGGCTGCAAATTAGCCACGACTAGAGGTCCTATATAGATTGTATCGGTTGTTTTATTTAAACGTAATAATGCCAATATGTATAGTTCCTAGCAAACAAATGGATAAAGTAAGATTTTTTTTTATTTATGTTGTAGGTCAATCTGAGGGGTTTTCCAGTGAAATGTTTGTCAGAGCTTGGTGTGTTTGGTGTTTCAGAGGACTCGACCTTAAACCCCGTCCAACAACTTTGGGACGAAAAGGAACAACGACTAGTATCAGCGCGCGACCTTACTGCTGCTGTTATTGTGCAATCAAGTCTTTGGAGAGCCTTCCCAGAATGGCGCATGGGTGTAATGTTCGGATGCTCACATAGCTCTGGACATGTAGCGTACACCTCCGGGTGTGGGAGCGCTTGCTCGGTTTTCCTCTTCACCCTCCTTGCTCTCACTCTGGCCAAAGAGGACTGCGAAGAACAGCACACACACACACATACGCACCCCTCCCCTCAGAACCATGCCTTAGATTCAGAGTCCCCTTCAGTCTTCTGAGTCACGGGTCAAAGTTCATGGACAGCGATGCTCTTCGATTGACCGCCAGCACAGGATTTCGAAATATGTCCCATCCATCATCGATATCTGTCGCTTATTTATAAGAAATACATCGTAGATTAAAGGAGTTTGACAAATTATGAGACCATGTAAGTGTGTGTGTGTGTGTGTGTGTGTGTGTGCGTGTGAAAGAGAGGTGGTGACATGCTCACACACACACACACACAGACAGAGGGAATGTCCAGCATGCTGTGCCAGCTGTGTGTTGCAGACAGAGAGGCGTCCGGGTAAAATATGAGCCTATGCGTCACCCTGCGTACACCCATGCACATGCACACACACACACACACCTCTGCGGATGTATGTGTAAGTGAGCCATCAGGGTCAGTAGGAGCAGATGATGACACTGTAGATGTGGAGTACAGTGAATAGTGGGGGAGAAACGGGCCATATTTCAGGTGTTAGTCACAGACTATATCGGGACTCCACACATGCTGACAGGCTGGAGAATCACTGGACTGTATTAACTCACGGCACACTGTTTGCCAGTGTGACCTCTGTTATTTGTGTTTGGGGATTATTGTGTTAGGGTCAGTCCGTGTCAGTTTGATATTTGTTTTCGTAAAGCTGCCAGTTCTTATTATACTGGCTCCATAATGCCTGTGTTCTTGGTGTCAGTTTGTCTTCTGTTTGTGATGCACTCCCACCACACAGAGTGGATCATCTGAATCCACGAGGGTGATAACTGTAACCAGGTTGTTTTCCAGAGGAGATCAAGAAGGCAACATTAATAGCTATCACCACACGATGATATCAGTCCCGTAAAAAGAAAAAGGAAAACGGTGAATAAAATCTAAACTATAGTCCATAAAAAAGAACAGTTTTGTACTACTGCCAATAACAGGGACCATTTTAATCTTTTCTTATCAAAAGGGAAACATCTATTACTCGGTCTGCAAGCAAATCTTTCAATGTCAGCTTCACCTCAACAATGACTGGCTGCTCCTGCTTTAAATTATTCTGCAGTTAGTTCCAAAAATAGGGGGAAGGCTACACAAAAGCACTTTTTCCTCAAATCTCTCAACCTGAGGGACAGAAAACCTTAAAATCTTTACTGTAAAAAAAAGAAAACATGAAGAAATCCCTGAATGACTTTCTAAAAAATATACTAATTAGGCATGACTACAAAACACAATGGACAACAGTAATTAACAAACAGTAAAAAAAACATTGAAGGTAAAAGGCACATCAGAATGAGATATGACCATAATCAGGAGTCAGTGGAGCGGAGTGGCTGCAGAGAAGCACGATGGCCGATCCCTGAAAGAGTTGATAAACAGATACAGTTTAGAACATACGTTTGGTGTGCACTAACGGTAGAATCTTTCCTTGTCTGTTGTCGACGCACTCCAGGTGATTTATTCTCTGAACATGAAGAACGAGGAGCAGGAGGCGGCCCTGCAGGCCTTGAGCCACGCCCACCACGAAGAGCTGCACCGCATCCTGGTGGAGACGTGTCATGAAGGGGAGGGGTCGCCGCTGAGGACACGCCTCCTGGAGATGCAGGACTCTCTGGATGAGCAGCAGAGGGTTGGAGCCCAGGTGTGTGTTTGTGTGTTTCTGTGTGAGTGTGTGGGTAAGAGCGGGAGACAGCATGATGTTCATTTAGTAAACTATGATCTCATTAGGAGTAAAATAGATCATAAAGCAGGGTATGCTTAAGGGCGGGGCTACAGGTCGTTACCACGCCGTGGTCCGGTCTGAGAATTGTCCGTGTGTACGTCTTACAACTTAAACCCTTTCACAGTGTGTTTTCAGTTCATGAAAGATAATTGTATCCATTTTGGTCACCTAAAAATGCTTTATGCAGCGTTCAATCGTACTTGTGCTCCACCCTCTTGTGTTACTTCTGGTTGCAAAAAGCCAAGACGGCTACAGCCAAAAACCAATATGGAAAAGGATTAAAAAAACTATATGGAGAAGGGCAAAATCCAAGATGGCGAAGCCAAAAAACAAAGATGGCGAGGGACAAAATGCCGAACTATAAGCTTCAAAACTGCAATCCACAAAACTACTGGGTGATGTCACAGTGACTGCGTGCCCTTCTTACATACAGTCTATGGTGAACCTCCTGATGATGAGATAAGCTGACCACAGTCAAGGGCTCCCTGTATTGCTGTAATGTCACGTGTAAAACCCCAGTGGGAGCAGCAAATCAAACCCACACTTCATGTGACCTCCAACAGTCACATGCACAATAAAACATCGACATGAATCATTAAGACCCACACGACTTCCTTATGAGCTCTTTGGAAACAGAATCAATCTGAACAACTAAAGAGACAATAGGTAATGTGACATGGACCTCTTAACTTTTATTTTGAAATGTGTGGCCACTCTCGTCTGTCCTTTTGTTTCCTGTTTCAGTTGTTGTTGTTTTTGCTGCACATTCAGGAGCAATATATCACATATACATCACATGTACATCACATGTATCACAGTAAATATCTGTAAAAATCTGTCAACAAACATCAAACACAGTCAATAGTCTGACCACCACTCTGTCTGGATCAACCTGCCAGCTGGTGATGATATTTTGCCTCATCCTGAGAGTATTGTTTGAATGTACCATAGACTTGCCATCATGGTTTTTTGCAACCAGTGAATAGAAGTGACCATATTTGGACTGCGCAGGAGTTATGTTAAACTGCCGTATACGGCTCTGGTAGTGACATGTCAATCCCAAGGTAGCCCTAAAACATACCCTGCTTTATGGTCTATTTGACTCTAAATGGACCATCATTTACTAAATGAACATCATGCTGTGTTGGAGAAGACTTGAAACTAGAGATTGAGACCATAAACTCATGTTTACAATGTTTACTGAGGTAATAAATCATGTGAGCAGTAGAGTCATTTTCTCATAGACTTCTATACAATCAGACATCTCTTTGCAGGACTTGCATCCTGTCAGTAGAGAGTTTAAAGCACTTCCGTGTTGGCTTCACATTTTTTTAACTGGAGGTGTTCCGCCTGGTCTGTACACTGTAGCTAGTTTGAAGCTAGTTTGTAGCTAGTTTGCCTGTGTGGCCACAGTTCTTGCCCTTTTCAAATGTTTTGCATAAACACTGTTCCCTGCCGTGGTCTTAGCAGCTCCTCTGAGATGAAATGCTGGAGCATATTTGCAGTGTGAATGTGCCAGCACGGAAACAGTTGAACTCAAGGACGTTTTCATGTGGGGCAAAGCATCTGAAAGTGTTGTTAAGAGTAATAACATAATTTTTTTGAATCAATGCTTTAAATGATTTGGGCCGTACTGAAAGAAGAGGGTGTCTTCACACTCAGTGGGGAGTGACTTTCAAGTGAGGAACTTTTAACTGTTTATGAAACCGTCTCAATTTAATACTGCAGACCTAATATGACCTATATCAGTAAACGAGACCATCAGAGAGAAGATTGTCTATTTCTGTGTAATTATCCGGGCCACCGGTTCAGATTCTGGTGAAATGACATACTGCAGGGTCACCAGAAACTCCTTTAGCTCAGACTTCAGCGGAGCCCATCGTGGACAGACCCAGATCCGGCTTCAATCTGCAGTCGGAAGATCAGGCGGGAGGAGGTGAGCACAGCCCCTGGCACAAGTGTCTCCTCCTCCTGCCAGGAGCAGAGCTTTTCCACTCTGCCCCTCTGGTCCCCGCTGGAGGCCCAGGCCATATTGCTGGGCCCTCTGGAGGGAAAGGATGCGTGGGAGAACCAGAACCACGACTGAGCGGGGCCGACTGCCAGACCCCTGCTGCAGTAAAATTAGAGGTTTTCTAAAGGGACTCTGGTGTTCGGTAACACTACCACTTTCGTCCACAGCGATTGGCAAAATCAACACAAAAGAAAAGTCCCTTGTAGTGACTATAAATGTAAGTGCAGTGTGTAACACCTTCTCCTCTCTGCCTCCAGGTGCAGGTGGACTTCGAGTGCTTCCGCATCCAGTCAGTGGAGAGAGAGCGTGAGACAGAGGTGGAGCTGAGAAAAAAGTTCGAGGAGAGGCTCCAGGCTGCGGAGGAAGAGCTCCAGGAGGCCAAGGCCCACATCGGTGACGCCCAGGAGGAGAACCTGCAGCTCAGCAAAGAGCTGGAGAAGGCCGGAGAGCAGATCCTGGAGCTGGATGCCAAGTGTGAGGAGCTGCAGAAAGCGTCCGACGAGGAGAGGCGGCGGAAGGAGGAGCAGAGGCAGAGGGAAGACGAAGAGAACAAGAGAGAGGAGCAGAGGCAAACGGAGGAGCGGGAGGACTCGGAAAAAGTGCGAGCGCTCTCAGAGGAGCTGAAGGCGATGCGCGAGGAGGGCGACCGGGAGGAGGAGGAGAGGGGGCGGGCGGGGAGGGAGGAGAGGGAGCGGTGGGAGCAGAGGGTGAACAACCTCAACGAGGAGCGGGAGGACATGAGGAGGGGGATGGAGGCGGAGTGGAGGGAGGAGCGGCGGAGGTGGGAGGAGAGGGAGGAGGAGGAGAAGAGAGGAATGCACAGCGCCCTGCGAGAGAGGGTGAAGAGGGCTGAGGCGGAGGTGGAGGGCCACCTGGAGAGGTTGGCAGAGGGCAAGAGGAACACGGTCAAACTGCAAGAGCGGATACAGGTACACACACACACACACACACACACACACACATACACATATAACCCTTCCATTCCAACTGGAGGGCCGAAAATGGAGGTGAGAGGAAATTGAAATGTGGCAGCTTCCTGTCTCGGATGCGCCCAGCTAATGATGGTGCTGACGGGAAAAGGGAGCGAGTTGGAGGCAGAGGGGGGAGGGGAGTGGAGTGGGGGAGGATCTTGCTCGTCTAACCACCGGCTGCCCTCCCTGAGTGCTGCTCCTGCTGCCAACTCTCTGCTAATGAGCAGTTTGAGCGGGATAGATCCGCCGCACCACCACCATTACCACCTCGCGCACGAGCATTAAGAAGCCCTGCGAGAGCTGGCATGGAGCTGACGTTAGCCCTCACACAGCAGACCATTAACTGCCCGTAGCCGGGAGAGATGAGCTCACTGACTCACCACATTTATCCCCCCCCCCATCGTCCTCCCTGACTTGCGTTCCTTCTCTCCTCCTCATCTGTGTGAAAAGCTGCTTCCCTCACCTGTCTTCCTTTTTTCTCCCCCTTCTTGTCCCCCTGTGCTCTTTTTGTCGATTCTGGTGGTGCCATCCACACCAGGACCTGGAGGAGGAGCTGGAGCTGGACCAGAGGCGCGTGTCGGAGGCCGAGGGCGCGGCCAAGCGGGCGGAGGAGGAGCTCGCTGTCGCCAAGGAGAGGCTGCTGCTGCAGGAGGACGAGCTGCAGTGCAGAGCAGGTACAGCCTCTCAGTCTGTGCCCC
>NW_022280137.1:520787-556814 GCF_004355925.1 Anarrhichthys ocellatus
TGTCGTCTCGCCTGTTCATCTGTCCACCGGGGAGAGAGAGCCGTGCACGGAAACCCGCTGAGCTCAGCGCATTCCCACTAGCCACTCTGACTCAGCGTTAATTAAGTTTGTAATATATACAGGGAATGCAACAAACGCACGTTATTCATCCTCCACAAAGGCAAACAGTTTCATCAAAGTGTCATCACACCCAGTCAGCAAAAGAAAAAAAAAAGAGATTTTATTAATTGCATGAGAGTGACTTTTTGTTTTAGACACTTCCTCATTCGCCATTGGTTCCATTCTGCTTATATTATGCATAATCAATCTGTGTGTGTGTGTGTGTTCACCTTGGTGTGTGTTGGTGCTTATTTGGCGTGTGTTCTCTGTGTGCGTCTACCAGAGGAGCTGCTGAACCGCGGGGGCTGCGAGACGTGCGTGTGCACCGAAGTGGAGGAGCTGAGGAGCCAGGCGAGCCGCCTGCAGAGCCGGAACAGAGAGCTGGAGCTACATAGCAGCGGCAGAAACAACGACCACGCCCGACAGATACGCCAGGTAAGGCCTGCGGACGCGCGCACGCAAATAAAGAGCGGCCGCGTCCAGTCGATTTGATCACATGTCTGTGTGTGTGTCCGCGCAGCACGCCGAGGCCCTGTCCAGTCTGCGCTCCGAGATGGTGCGAGCCCAGACCGAGGAGCTGCGTCGCATCCAAAAGCACGCAGACGACGAGCGGGAGAAGCTGCAGAAGGAGATGGACAAAGAGAGGGAGGACCTGCGCAGGGAAAGAGAGCAAGAGAAGGAGAAGTTCGAGAAGGACAGGAACAGACTGCGCCGGGAGA
Organism: Anarrhichthys ocellatus; assembly: GCF_004355925.1. Classification (NCBI taxonomy): domain Eukaryota; kingdom Metazoa; phylum Chordata; class Actinopteri; order Perciformes; family Anarhichadidae; genus Anarrhichthys; species Anarrhichthys ocellatus. The sequence continues at coordinate 521,606 of NW_022280137.1, forward strand.
GGGACGAGGAGAGGGACGAGGTGGAGGGGATCAAGGAGCGTCTGAGGAGGGAGAAGGAGGAGGAGGTGGACCGGCAGAAGAAGGAGCTGGAGGTGGAGAGGGTCCGCATTCGTCTGCAGCTGGACAAGAACATCGAGCAGGTGGAGACGGAGAGGGCCAATGTGCAGCAGAAGCTGGATGAGGAGAAGAGGAGGCTGGTGGAGAAGGCCGAGGAGGACAGGAAGCGGTTGAAGGAGCAGGTGCGGAAGGCGATAGAGGAGGTGATGAGGAGGCACGCCGCCGAGCTCCACGGCGTCCAGGAGGCTCTGAGCTCAGAGAGGAAGACCAACCAAGAGGTCAGCATCTGTCTGGGGAGGGGGCGTGATGACACAGTTCTTTAATGGGCACTTGTATCAGAATATTAAAAGTAGTTGCGGCAGGCGGCTCCTATAGGCTTCATTATTTTAGTTTCAGTCAGACTTTGGGTTTAATTAATTCGCGTACAAGGACGAGCCGCTCTGAGGAATAATTTGGTTCCTTTCTTCGCGTCACACAGCTGCAGCAGTTATACTTTCCATTCTCTGTGTGTGAGAAACACAAATCAGGATTCTCCAGGTGAGATTACGTTACAATAAAAACAACAACCGGAAGAAGGTTGTTGTTGTTATATGAAATTGAAGATATCAAGCTGCTGCGATAGCTAGGTAACTTTTACACAGCCGGTTCCTCATGAGGAGTCACTCACTTGACATTATGGGCTTGTGAGCCTTTAAAATGAACGCCTACTGGTAATCCCATGTCAGCACTTCATAGGCGTATGGCCAGGTGAACCACAAAGATTTTCTTTTTGTTTTTTGGAGGTGAAATTGTAAAGTAATTTATCACAAAAAAATACATTATTTAGATTTGTAAAAAAAAAAGTCTGATCTCCTGTGTCATCATCTCGCCAGTTGGAAAACTTGGAAACTACTGGTCTTAAAAGTAACATTTCATCCCAAAATAAAAAAATGTTCCTCTCACCTGTAGTGCTATTTATCAATCTAGATTGTTTTGGTGTGAGTCGCCTTGTTTTGGAGATATCGTTGTGAGCAGTGTCACGTAGGAACTGCTTTCTTTCTACCATAGTTGAAGGAAAAATAGGTATTTTAGATGTTTTGGGGGTGAACTGCCCCTTTAAGACCATTAAAAACCACTCACAACAAGGTCTGTGGGTTATTTTGAGTAGCCAGGTGATGATTTCTGGAAAGAGACATTGATGTTGAGTTCATCAAATGTGATTTTTGGTGCTTTGAGCACCACAAGCCGATTGCCATATTTATTTATTTTGACATTATATTGGAGAGAAGGCAGACACCTCTAAGGTTGATATCTCTAAAACTAGGCAACTCACACAAAAACAATTGATAAATAGCAGTACAGCTAAGAAGAAAAATATATATTTTAGATTTTGGGTTGAACTGTCCCTTTTAAAGAGCAAAGTACTAAAAGTAGAAAATATATTTTTACCACATAACTGCCTACCCTTTGAGCCTTCTTATAATGTGCTCTCCATTGTGACTAATTATGAATTAGGCTTAGCCACAAGGAGATGATAGTATGGTGGGTTAAAGGGCTAAAAAGAAGATAAGTTTGTTCATGTCATAATGGCGTTTGATTGGCAGGTGTGTGCGCGTTTGAATGAGGAGAGGAGGACCGGTGAGGAGCTACGCAGCGAGCTGGAGAGGGAAAGGGAGGAGCTGAGGACGAAGATGAAAGATGCCACCAATGAGGTTTTACCAGATGAGATACATCCGATGAAATGATTCTCATTATCAGTTGTAATATGTGTGAAGTAAAAAGCTCTCGTGCCCTCAGGTCTGTAGGCTGCAGTCTGCGATCCGACAGCAGGACCAGAAGGAGCAGATGGCCCCCGAGGCCGCGGCCTCGAGTGGGCCGCAGTGCTCCCGTCTGGAGGAAGAGCTCCGTCAGGCCCGGACTCGGCTGGCCCGGATGCAGGAGGAGGCGGAGAGGCAGCGAGAGAGGCAGCAGAGGGAGACGGCGTCTCTGAGGGCCGACAAGCACCGGCTGGAGGAGAAAGTCCTGGAGCAGAGCCGCCTGAGCACGGAGCGGAGTCTCCTAGACCAGAGCCAGCGGCAGACCGAGGACCGGATCAGGTAGCAGAGGAAACGCTGCCAGAGCTGCTAAGGCTTAAGTTGAGAAGCAAATACTTCAAATTGTGGCTCGCAACAACCTGTATCCAATTCAGTTTAATTTGAACGAGCTTCGTCGACGGCTGATGTGTTTTACCAGAACAACACGCGCCAAGAAATGATCTGCAGCAATAAAACCGATCCAAATAAACACTAGCCATAATGTTTTTCAGAAAACCAATTAGTCCTGTCCTAACTCATAAAGTGACTTCACATATCTTCTTCTTCATTACTGTATCCTCATGTTGAAAACAGCCATTACCTTTAGTTAAAGTTAATGTGAGGAACTTTTAACTGGTCAGTTTAATCCTGATCCTCTATATGACCTACATCAGTAAACGAGACCATCAGAGAGATGGCCACCGGATCGGATTCTGCGTAAAAATTAGATGAAATCATGCAGGTTCACCAGAAACTCCTTCAGCTCCAGCAGAGACCAGCCCGTCGTTGACAGATGACGGGTGAGGAGGAGAGCTCAGCTCCCGGCAGCAGCATCTCCCCCTCCGGCCAGGAGCAGAGCTTCTCCTCTCTGCTCCTCCGGTCCCTGCTAGGAGCTAACACCGACACCACACGCTGCTGGAGACCCAGGCTGTATTGCTGGGCCCGCATGAGAGAAGGGGACACGGGAGAACCAGAACCAGGACTGGGCGGGAAAGTCTGTCAGACCCTGCTGCAGTAAAATGAGAGGTTTTCTAAAGGGACTCTGGTGCTCGGAAACATTTTCGTCCACAGGGACTGCCAAAATATACACAGAATGAAAGTTCCTCGTAGTAACTTTAAATTACTCCAAAGTACCAGTGTGCATGCAGACAACAATAATTTATTCTTAGAATAGTACCCCTCAACATGACTTTTCCATGCAAAGGCACACATTTACAAAACCTGTTAGCGAGAGATTTACAGGTTTCTGCTCCAGAACCAACGAGGGAATTCCTAATCTCTGGAGATATAAATAGAAAAAAAACATAAAAAAACAGATTAATGCTTACATGAACAAAAACAAAGTGAGAAATAATCAAGTTTCTACCTCATCTACGAAACCTACTCAGCTCAAAATGATTGTTGAAATGAGTGAGAAGCACAAGACACCGTAAAGTGGATTTGCATGTAGTGTTAACTCGCGTCCTTCTTGTCCTTGTATTCCGATGCGTGCCTCCAGGGCGGAGTGCGAGGATCGTCTCAGAGCGGAGTTCAGGATAGAGATGAACGCCGCCGTCGCTGAGAGCGAGCAGAGGTGGCAGAACAAAGAGCAGGAGCTGCAGACCCACATATCGGAGCTGCAGGGTCAACTGAGCGAGCTGCAGTCACAGGAGGTGAGTCTCCTCCACCGTCTGTGATGCTTGTTGTTGCCTCCTTCATTATAGCCTGATAACTGGACTGAATCGCTGTTGAGTTTATTGTTATTCTTTTCCCGAGTCTTCATTCGATAAAGATACTTTTGTTGGTTAGTTGCGGACTGCAGCATCGATTGATTTTTCCCAATCAATGTGATGTCTTTGAAATGCTAGTTTTGATCAGCCAGCAGTCCAAGACCTACAGATGTTCAGTTTACTGTCATGTATGACGAAGCCAAGCAGCAAATCCTTGCATTTAGGAAGCTGGAACACAAGAAAATAGCCAATTAATGGATTATCAAAAATAATTTGTTTTCTGGCGATGATTTTTCAAAACAACATGTTTAGAATCTGAGATAATTCTTTACCCTTTAAAATGACATGTCGCACATCATTTGGGCAATAGAGTTTACATATCTGACTCCACACATTCAGAGAACTGGACTTTAGACAGCATGTTGTGGATCGGCAATGGAAAGAAATTTACTTAAGTGCTGTACTTCAGTGTAATTTTGATGCTACTTTCTACTCCACATTTCAGAGGGCTCTTCTAGTCCATGTCGATGTGTCCTTGGACAAGACACTTAACCCCAAATTGCTCCCGTAGCTGTGCCTATGGTGTGTGAATGTTACATAGTCCTGACGGGCAGGTGGCACCTTGCATGGTAGCCCCTGTCATCAGTGTATGAATGATGACATGTAGTGTTAAAGTGTTGAAGTGGTTGACCAACTTAATGGCAGTTGCAATACTAAATCACTGGAGTGCTCTTTTAATTAGCTCCATAAGCCTGTTCTTGAGCGCACAATGAAGTCTGCGTTTCTATTCATTTATTTATTTCAAGAGTCTGCAAATTCTCAAACAAAAGCCGTACATCTCACACTTCACTCCGGGCCTGATTGCAAACTCATCATCTCAGGATTACTGTACGCGTACCATTCTCTCGCCAGGCGGAGAAAACGAAGGAGGGCCCCGGAGACGATTGCCATGGCAACCCCGAAATTGACAGGCTGAGGAAGGAGGTCCAGGACACCAAGGAGATCAACAAGAAGCTGAGGGATCTGCTGCAGGTACCCTGAAATCTTTCACAGGTCTTCCTCTCTCTGTGATGAATAATTGAGTGGCTTTGACGATGAAGAGGCATTGTAACGTGATCCCATCAGAGTGCGCACGTGTCTGTGCTATGTACGCGCGGCTAAGTGCTACTGTGTGTGTGTGTGCGTGTGTGTGTGCGTGTGTGTGTGTGCGTGTGTGTGTGTGTGTGTGTGGTGTGTGTGTGAGGAGCCCCAAACCCAGTCTTTAGGAGAGGAGAGGCACAGCCACGGCAAGGCCCTGCAGGCGTTGGAAAGACAGGCGAAGGAAGATGTGTTGTCTGAGAGGAACAGGCTGCAGACGATGCACCACCTGGAGCTAGGTATGGCACACGTGCACGTGAACACTCACACACACACACACAGGCAGCGGGCAGACAGCAACGCATTCCGTATGACACACACAGAGCGATACACACATTGAGGTTATGAATTAAACAGTGGAGTTGCTATCGCCATGGATACACGTCACCATGGCAACAGCGGATGGGTACCTGTAGCAGTGGGCCAAATAGATTTTAGTTTTTTTTTCGCTTGTGTGTGTGTGTGTGTGTGTGTGTGTGGTATCAGATAAGCAGCGTGCAGAGTTGACACAGCAGCACACGGAGTGGAGCCGACAGATGACCCAGAGACATATGCAGCAGATAGAAGACCTGCAGGCTCAACTGCAGGCACACACACAGATGATGGCCCTGCAACAGGTAACACACACACACACACAATGTCTCTTTGACACACACACACACACATGTAAATGTGAGCACACGAGCAAATCGCAGCCATTTCACAACTGATGTCTTTGTCGTTCTCGGGAATCTTAGAATGAAGGCAGATATTGTCAACGTGTGTGTGTGTGTGTGTGTGTGTGTGTGTGTGTGTGTGTGTGTGTGTGTGTGCGTGTGCGCGTGTGTGTGTGTGTGTGTGTGTGTGTGTGTGTGTGTGAAGGATCTGAAGCAGCAGAACCAGTATCAGGTGTTCGAGCGACAGCTGGATGAGAGCCGCTGTGCCATGCTGGAGCTACAGAGAGAAAACGCAGCACTGAAGAAGCAACTGAAGGAGAGGTGAGGAAAGTTAGCGGTGGAGTTATTAATTATGACATTAATGATATGAAGTATGGGACTGCGACGGCTAACGATTGTTTGCGTTGTTGGTTCATCCGCCGATAGTGAATAAAGAATCCCCAGTTTCCTTAAAACCCAAGGGGATGTTCAAGGGTAAACCAAAGGTATCCGGTGAAAACATCAAATCCTCACATTTCACTCACAAATTCAAATTCAAATGATGAATCGATTATTAAGTAGTTGCCAATTACTTCGCTGTCGGTTTACTAATCCATGCATCGATTAATCGTTGCAATCGTTAAAAGGAATAGTATGATGAGATTATCAATGCCCCCTTGACTGTACGGTAAATATGAAACTGCAGCCAGCATCCCGTTAGCTTAGCTTAGCTTAGCACAAAAACTGGAAACAAGGGGAGATCAGCTGGACTGGCTCCGTCCAAAGGTAACAAAATACACCTGCTAACACCTCCAAAGCTCACAAAGGTACACATTTAGCCGGGACAGCTACATGACCCCTGCTGGTATAGTGTGTTAATTAGGGATTTGCTTGTAGTTGTATCTTTGAGCATAACCTCGCCAGCTTGCAGTCTTTTTGATTAGATTAGTTAAAGATGACATTATGCTCATTTTCAGGATTATACTTGTATTTTGGGTTTCTACTTGAATATGTTTACATGCTTCAATGTTTAAAAAAACTCTTTATTTTCCTCATGCTGTCCATCTAAAGATATATATTTTTTAACATCTTCCTGAAGCTCTCTGTTTTAGTTGCCTGGGTCCAGACCTATGGAAACAGAAACAGTTTTTAACGCAATCACTCTAAATGTGTCCCAGTTCTTTTCCGGTTGCAGTGCATTTGAACAACATCAGTAAACATGGATCCAAGCTGTTGCCTAGCAACGCAATTCCGTTGAACTGCTTTTCAATCAGAGGGTTTATTCAGACAGACAGTATGAGTAAAATTCATGGATTCAAGGACCATTTATTGTCATTATGCAACACAGGGATGCACAAAGAAATTCAGTTGTAGCCCATTTGTAAACAAAACAAAAACAGCAGTACATTCCTGTCGGGTATTTGCATCATAAGGAATGTAAACAGCAGCAACAAAAACAATTCTCTGGGCAGATAATGTGGCAGACATCAGGAAAAACATTGTCCATCAACATTCAGTATGTTTGAGCACCAAGCATCGTGGTGTGAACGCAGACTCCACCTCCTCTCGTCCCGCCGGTTCGCCCATCAAGTGCAGCTTGATCCGGGACGTCCCGATGGAACCAGGTCTCTGTGAAGAAGTGGGCTCAATAGTCACCGAACTCCCGTCGCTGGGTTGACCTGAAGTCTTTTTTCATCCATCTTATTTTCCTGCGACCGAACATCAGACAGCCAGAAGCATGCTGGGTAGTGTAGTAGCCCCAGGTCGTAGCTGGGTTAGCTTAGCTTCCATCTCGGTGTCGTGCAACTCTCTGCAAGGGAGCATATTTTCCTAAAATGTAGAACTATCCCTTATCTCATATCCGGGTCATTTGGCTACATTTGATTTAATTCCAGCGGTCCCTGCTAACGACTTGCTTAATTGTTGACAAAAGATTTAAGATCATTTCCCACTGAAGAAATTGTGTTTTTCATCTTTTAAAATGTGTCTAAAAGGATGTACATAATCTCTCGGTTAAACGTAGTTTACAGGTTCACTGCAGTATGTGACAATGAATGGCATATTTGCACTTCTTTTGTGTATTTTGTTGAGCTTTATTATTTACTGGTCTATTTGAAAACTAGTACATAGTACAGAGAAAGTATATATACTGTAGTACAGTAAAAGAAAAGTGGCACAAATGAACCATTTTTAAGATCCCTTTTTATCATAATTATTATATTGTATTATACAATTCCATCCGTCCCTTGTATCTACCGTGTCTTATCAGGTCCGTGCAGGAGAACCCCGAAGCCGAGGAGAAAAAAGAAGAGGAAGTCGTGGATTTGCGCAAGAAGAGGGACGCCCAGCTGGAGGAGGAAGCACAGCGCCTGAAGGAGGAGGTGGAGAAGCTGCGGGTGGAGATGGAGAAACTGGAGGAGTCGCAGAAACAGTGGGAGGAGAGGAGAGAGGAGGACGTGAAAGAAGAGGAGGTGGACGAGGAGAAGAAGAAGGAGCGCGAGGAGGACAAGAGGAGAGAGGAGGTGGAGGAGATCAGGAGGAAGCACAAGAAGGAGATGCAGAGCTTGGTGTCCGAGTACAGCAGCGCCCAGACGCACCTGCAGGCTCGCATCGTGGCCCTGGAGAACGAGTGAGTAGAGGGCAAGACGAGCACTGTGGGGGGTGGGGGGTGGAGAGGGAATGCAGCAAGTTTGGAAATGAAGGGCGGGTATGTGAGAAAAGTGTGTGTGTGTTTGTGTATATGATTTAACTGCAGACTGCGCGAGCGTGAGGAGCGGTGCAGGAGGAGGGAGCCTCGATGTGATGACCTGCAGCTGGGGAGACTCCAGGAGAGACTGACCGAGAGAGACCAGCTCATTAAACGATTAGTGGTGGGAGCGCACGCACACACACACACTCACACACACACACACACACGCTACATACTCTAACAATAACCTGTGGAACTGATAAAGGATTAGTCTGGTGATATTTTATGTTATTCTTATTGTCAACAAATTTCCGAGTGTTGTCTGATATAATATTTTTTAAATATTTTTTGTTGCTATTATTATTGCACTGGGGGACATGTTCCGACATCACGGTGAACAATGGGCGCTGTAGTTTATCTACGGCCCTGCTGCCACTCACTAGAGCACCAGATCTGTGGCTGAAAATATTCTAAACTAATGCTAATGTTTTGGTAGAATATGTAGTCTTTTTAATTTTTTTTAATTTTTTTATGAAACAATACATCTGTGAACTGTTTTTGAACGTATTTTGTTCAAATATTTCTTGCTAAATGACTCTTAAATCGCCCATAGTTCATTCTGACTTTGGAAACACACGGTTTTCCTCGTTTGAGGAAGCTCGTGTTTACCAGTTTAGCAGTAATATCTTTCATTTGACTTAAACTCAAGGTCCACTTACTCGTTCGTTGCGCAGCTTTTGATCACATCACGCAGTCCCCATTAGCTCAGTTTCCATTGATCTGAGCACTTCTAGGATTCCCTTCATGTGGAGCATGGGGGTCCTGGTGACACAGTGGTTAGGACGCATGCCATGTAACTGCAATGTCCCCGGTTTGAGTCCCTTCAGGACTATCTCTCCCTGTGTCGTCTGTCTGTCTCTTAACTGTTGCGATCCACTGAAGGCAAAAGGCCCAAAAAAATCCTTGAAAAAAGTAGGAGTTAGTTCAGAACCGAGTGACACGGTCAACAGCTCCAGAGCCGGCGATAAGGTGAACCTTGAGTTGAGATCAATAAAGACATTGCATCCTGCTAAACTGGAAACTGAAGAAATTCTTGTAGCCAATTAACAGCAAAGGGACCACGAGTGAATGAAAAACTTGGACCACTCGGACCAAATCAAACTAGAACAGTGTCTTCAGTAATCATTAGTGGAGACCAAGTGTCCTCTGCCAGAGTGCTGTGTGTGCCATCTGTGTGGCATGAGGCAGCGTATGAAACAAGTGCCCCCTCCAGACACAACTCCAATACAACAACAACACCAACTGTGAACGAGGCCAATGAAAGTCCTTCCTCGTCCTCCTTCCCTCCAGGAAGAGAGGCATCAGCTGCAGCTCCACCCTCCGGTTGCCGGGGACAACAGCACCCTCAGGCCCCGCGACAGCAAGTCCCGCCCCGGGAGCGTCACGCCAACCATGAGGGTGAGTGCATGTGTTCATAATGTATTCATCAAAAGGAGCCTCCTTCCAGCCAGAAGTGCTCACTGGGCCAGAGCCAACTTCCCACTGACACACTTCCTATTCACGCCCTCGCTGCGTTTAATGACAATTAATGAGAAGAAGTCATAAACTAATAACTTGCACAGTAAAAATACAGCCTTGAAGGATTTATTTTGGAGAAGGAAAATTTGTGAAATGATGTGAAAAAAAAAAAAATATATATATATATAAAATAATACATACATACATATTTATTTATTATTATTTTCCAATGGAAAAAACAAAAAGCATCTCAGCTGCATATGTCATGATTCTAGGCTACAACTGAGCGCAGGCTCTGCTGTGCTTTAACTTGCCTTCATTCATTATGGGATCAGTTATGGATGGGTTACCACAGACCATCTGGGCTGGCAAATCTAAGCACACGTATGTCTACTGACTGTATTTGAAATTACACTCCGCCCAAAATCTTTTTTTACATTTCAAACACACTCCTTCTGCAGACTTGAAAGATGGTTGTGAAACACCTTGCGATTTATTCCTGACAGCTAATGGCTGCTGTGTTCAGCTTGGGTATTCAATGTTAACGCAGAGAGTGGGAGAGAAGATGAAAGCATCACAAGCTACTGCTAAATGCACACCTCCCCAGCTTTTCTTAGGTGGTGCATTTAACCAGACGTAGTGAGCATACAGTTCATTATGCTGCAGCAGTGTCTCCAGATGTACTTCTTCTCTCGAATAATATTGTGGCTGATATGATTTCATTCTGACCACAGCTGCTGCACAGCGTACAGCGGGTGATGGTTTCATACTCATGCTATTAAGTATTTCGGGCAGAGTATCATTTTAAATTCAGACTTTCTCAGTGCATCTCTCACTGAGCAGCTGTGGCTAAAATGGTGTGAGCTCCATATTAAATAAACTGTAGCATGTCCTGAGAAGCAATTCGATTAATCATATACACACGGTAGTCACTAAAAGCCTGTTTTAGAACAACTACACTTAGTTTGGATGAATGTGAGGAACCAGGCATCCACTTCATTAAAGATAAGGTTGGTGATGTTCTATATTTAAAGCTGCTAAGATGGAATTTCATTTTGCGACAATTTATGCGCCCCCTGTGGACAAAAACGGTAGTGTTTCCGAGCGCCAGAGTCCCCTTAACAAAACTCTAACTTTAATGCAGCAGGCGTCTTGACTGTCTGTTCCGCTCAGTCCTAGTTCTTGTTTCTCCCGAGCCTCCCTTCTCTCCAGCGGGCCCAGTAATATGGCCAGCGTGGTGTCGGTGTTAGCTCCCAGCGGGGACCGGCAGCATCAGAGCTGAAGGAGTTTCTGGTGAACCTGCATGATGTTGTGCTGAATCCGACCCCAAATTGAGACTGGTTCACAACCAGTTCAAAGTTCCTCACTGAAACTTTAAAATCAATCTTTTAAAATATCTTCAAATATATAGTTTGATTTAAAAAAGAAAACAAATGGTGTGTAACAATTGTAATTAGTGCCTTTGTTGGGGCCTATTTTCAGCTGCGGATAAATACATATTTTGTGCCCTAGTGAATATTTACGGAAACAGGAAAGTGTATGTAAAGTAAACTACCTTGCCCATGTTCATCATGAAGAATTGATACCTTGTTTTGTTTTATTCATGGTGTTTATTGACGAGAAGGAGAATATAGAATATCAGCGGCCTTGTCTTTTGATTAAATTCCCGTAGAAACGACTGTATGTGAATCTGTCCTCCCAACAGAGGAAGCGTGTGGAGTCTCCTCCTCACGTCACCAGCATCCCCAACGCCGGCACCTACGACAGGAGCGCCTTCGTACCCCCGTCATCCTCCTCATCCTCGTCCTCCTCCCCTGTCCATCAGCGCTCCTCCTCAACCCTCCCCCACCAGTCCACCTCCCAACCGCAGACCTCCCCCCACTACTCCACCTCCTCCCTCCCACACAAGCACACCTCCCTCTCCCTCGGCCAGCATTCCTCCCCCTCCCTCCCTCGCTCCACCAGATCCCGGACCTCCTGCGTCCCTCCCACGCCGGCGCCCACCGCCCCGCTCCCGGTCTGCCCCTCGCCGCAGACGGGCATCCGCTACGTGGCGCCCTCCTGTCAGGAGTCACATGCACACCTGCAGGCCCAATCAATCAGGTACATTTCTTATGTCTGGGCTGTGATGTTACAAATGTAAAAAGAAGGGAACGGGACAGACTCAGTACTCCAATGAATGATCGACATTTATGCAAACTGCCTTCTTCTGGATAAGATACCACAGTCACCTGAAGCCAAAAACATACAAACTCATAATAGAAAATATTTACATATATAAACAATATATCCTCACAAAAAAATAGTTCAATTCAATATTTAGGGTTCAAATAGGAACTATGTAATTATAAATCATAGACTGTATATAAGAAGCGGGCATAGTCACCATGACGTCACCCACTTGTTTGTGGACTACTTCTTTGAAGCGGTCCGAGTTCAACATTTTGGCCGTCGCCATCTTTGTTTTAGACCGTTGCCATCTTGTTTTTTTGTAACCAGAAGTGACACAAGAGGGTGGAGCTAAGTGCAACCGAACCAAAATTTTTAGGTGATCAAAATATTGCAATAAACGTTCATGAAGTGAGAATACACTATGAACGGGTTTAAGTTGTAAGACGAAAACACGGACAACTCCCAGACCGGACAAAACTGTGGTAGCCACCTGTCAATCACACGGTAGCCCCGCCCTAAAGCATACTCTGCTTTATGGTCTATTTGACTCTAAATGGACCATAATTCACTAAATGAACATCATGCTGTATTGAAGAAGACTTGAGACTAGAGATTAAGACCATAAACTCAACTCAAGTGACTGTGTGAAATGAATGGAGAACAATAAGCAAAACAGAAAAATCAAAACATATACAGGTTTCTAAAAATATATTTGGGTTGGGGAAGTAGTATTGTCTTTTATTTAAGGCACATACATGGAAATGGAAATTTGATTTCAACCTTTCCTTTGATTCCTGTCAAGTTGACTGTCCTGATTTGAAACACCTGTCTTGGTGACTGTGGCGTCTCAAAATCAGCCCCAACACTCAGAGCCATAGCATGGCGACATATTAGATACGATTTTAAGAAGCCAATGTGTGTGTTCTTCTTCTGTGTCTTGCAGGGGCCCGTACCTGGAGCAGAGGGGGACAGATGGGCTGAAACAGGAGTGGTTCACCAAATACTTCTCCTTCTGAGCACAAACAAACGCACATGAACACACGCACAGCAGCTGCAAGTACATTTCCTCATATACAGTTCATTGCTTCTTATAAACATCCGTTTGTCCCACACACACACACGCACACGCACACACACACACACACACCAACAGACATATGGGCTCATCACCAGCAAGGCCATCCCAAACATTGCCTCAAAGCTCAACCAAAAAGTGCTTCTCAAACACATGCCTGACCTCTTCTCTGGAACATAGGCCTGCCCGGATCTTGTTTGTATAGTTTGGAATGTCTCCATATGTTGTTTTTTATTAAAGCAGTCTTCCTTTTTTTAAAATGCAACCTTTGCTCCAATCTCCACCATGCGATTATTCCAGGAGAACATCCCTTTCTTGAAAATCAGCAACCGGGTGTCTCTCCGAGTATGGAAGCATTCGACGTATTCACTCAAGATCCTCGTCAAGACGGACACTCGCCACTCACCGTACCAAAATGAAGCTTGTCTCAATGCAAAAATGTATGATAATCTTGATGAACAAATTATATAAAATATTTTGTTTTTGTACTGGCTTCTTCTTTGTACACCGCCGCAGGAAAGACCCAGAATACATCGTAGGTATTACATTATGTTACATTATATTACAGTCATTTAGCAGACGCTTTTATCCAAAGCAACTTTCAATTCAGATCCTGTCACACCGTAGGCACAGCTGCGGGAGCAATTTTGGGGTTAAGTGTCTTGCTCAAGGACACATCGGTATGAATTATAGGTGGCTCGTGGAATGTATTACACGTGGGTGATGGGCATGAAGTCCTCCATCACAGTGTCATTTTATATCACATAGTGATGATATAACCAGTTGGGCATGTCTGTTTTGGCTAATTCAGCAAATCAAATACCTGAGCAAAATGCAACCAATGCAAAAAATCAAGTAAAAATCCCAAATTACCATTATAGCCAGACTGATGCAGATATTAATAGATATTTTAGATTTAAAAAAAAACAAAACAATGATACAGTTTAACATTCATATCTTTCTTATTGGTCAACACACAGTATGTACACCAATACCTGCTGACATGTTGCTCACGCTCTAATGTCCATAAAGCAGTGCTGTGCATTTGGATTGTCCAATGTCCGAATACACCAGTGTGAAGTGTCTCCAGGTGTTTGTCTAATTAGAACAAAAAGTTAGAACACAGAACTGTAGATTAGGCTACAAACAGGACATTTTGAGATCTGATTCTGCAGATCATCTGGAGTCTTGTGTGGCTGTAACTGATGATTATTTATTTATATTTAGTTCTATCCATTTATATATACTATATATATATATATATATATATATATATATATATATATTAGTCTATTAAATGTCTTCAAATTCCTTGATCAACAAAGACAAAAAAAACAGTACCTAGAGAGCTTTTAGCATTTTTTGGTTTATAATCAATTTGAATGATTTTGAATAAATGTTATTTTAATAACCGTTGGAAATTAATTTCTGTCTATAGACTTATTATAAATCAACAAATCACTTCGGTACTAGTCTAGAGTTGCTAAAATCGGGATCTCAATACCACTTTTAGATTGGGGTAAAAACCAGGTAAAGAATTTATTGAGTAAGACTTTGTTTTCTGCATATATACAGTATTTAAATAACTTAAACAGTTATTTTAAAAAATGTGCAGCTAATGCAAGAACAGGCATTAAAGAAGCTTGAAAATATAAAATGTAAGACACATGAATACATCATTTCCAAAGGGTTATTTTAATAACCTTTGTAAACACTGTACATTAAAGGAGATCACTAACAGTCTTGACATGGATGATGGAGGCAGACGCTATCAGACTACTGAAACATGGGGCAGGTCTGCAGCGCCTCGGTGGCAGAGCCGTACTGGAGGACGTTGTCATGGAAGCCAGTGAGCTCCTTTCGCATGCCCTTGATGCCCCTCCCTCCCACGCCCCGGTACTTCATGGAGAGCAGCTTGGAGCACAGGTAGTGGAGCCACAGCACGTTGGTGTGGGGGTGGTAGTTACTCCAGTTATTCCTGAGACAAGCACAGTGTTCACAAGTCAGAGATGCTACTTTAACACGCATACGTACATATATTACACACAAGAAATGAGACTGATGAAGTCTGTTTACAGCAATAATTCAACATTTAAGGGAGTGATGCAGATGTCGTATAAGTCTCTAGTAGAGACCTGCCAATCACAAGGTAGTCCCGCCCTAAAGCATACCCTGCTTTATGGTCTGTTTGACTCTAAATGGACCATAATTTACTAAGTGAACATCATGCTGTTTTGAAGAAGACTTGAAACTAGAGATTGAGACCATGAACTCATGTTTACATTGTTTACTGAGCGTTTAGAATTTCCTTACTAAACAGCTGACTTGTACTTCTTGACATGTTGACTGAGCCGAAGTCAAATCAATAAGAAAACAGTTTTTGGCTCCGTTACACTCCACATTCAATCCGTCATTACACGTGTAGAAGAAGATCTAGTTCTTTTTATATGTGTATTGTGACTCCTTCACAGAACAGAGACTCCAGTTACATGGCTATCGGGTCAAGATCAGCCTCAATATTAATGCACACAGAGGGATTCACAAATCTGACTCTGGAACAGACACTGACCCATTCTCCTGTCTCATCAGTCTGTAGATATCGAACTGGTAATCTCCCCGGCCCATGAAGAGCTCCTCGTCATTGGAGATATCACAGGACACCGTCAGACCATCTGGAAAGAGCAAAATATTAGAATACCATTAGTATCATCGTATATATTATTATTATTACTTTTCAGCGTTATAACAGGGCACAAAGTCTGACGAGAGGGAGGCGAAAAATATCTCACCGATTTCCAGTCTGGAGAGAGAGTAGTCGATGATGCGGACCAGCACTCCTTTGGTGTCCAGAGAGTGGGCTGTTCCATTCAGGAAGAAGCTCCCCTTCTTCTGCTTGGTGGTTTTGACCAGCACGTTGCCCCAGTGGAGGTCCCTGCAGTCAACAGAGGCATCAAAAGGAATGTGTCCAACTAAAAGGACAGTTCGCTTGTCATTGGACGTTTCACAAATCATATCTGGTTGAGTGGCGTGAGCTACCTTCTACTCTCAATCAATCAATCAAATCATCGTTCAGTCGTAATAAAAAGTTATGGTGACACAATCTCGTGAATCAATTTGATTTGATTGCTTCGTGGATCCATTAAAATCAGAAATCAAGTGGGGGTCATTATGAGCTTTGTGTCACGAACAGTTACAAATGTTGGTCATTAATCAATTAGTCGAACGACATAAAAACATATTCAGCAAACTTTTGAACAAACTGTTTCATTGTTTTGGTCACTTTTTAAGCAAAAACTATTCCAGTTACATCTTCTCTAACGTGCACATTTGCTGGTTTTCTACATCTTTTATGACAGTAAACCGACATATGCATTTTGGACTTTAGGTCGGACAAAATAAGACATTTGAATGCATCACTTTGGACTTTCATAGACTGTATATTAAACACTGTGTCTCGTCCTGCTCGGTGTGCCCAAGGCCTGATGCACGCAGACATTACATGTGCTATAATGTCTATATGTGTGTGTGTGTGTGTGTGTGTGTGTACACACTCTACCTGTGTTCAAAGTGTAGCTCCTGCTCAGCAACAGCCAAGGCAGCAGTGACCTGATGAAGGATGCTCTTGGCCACCGCCAAAGACGCCAGCTTGACGACACAATGAAGACTTGAATTAAAGACCCCACATGCACTCTCAGGCCACAATGAAAACTGAGATCAAATACAGCTTTTCATATACATAATACTGTATGAAGTTAAGCATTTCTTTCAGATGCTCAGCATCTTCAATCTTTCAGCAGTTCCTTCGGCATGCATATTTAACTTGAAGTTGTAATGCAGTGTCTTTATTAATGTTTGAGCACATTACAGCTGGTGTACTAGTGTAATGAGCTACATCTGGTGTGATGAGAGCAGAGTGTTCTATTTGAGGGAAGAGTGCTTGAATCTCTGGCTACAGCAGTGAGAGTTTCTGCTGATGCAGCGTGCCTACCGCTCCATTGCTGTTCTCTAGGTCGGCGCCTCCGAACTCGAACTCCAGGATTATGAATAACTGATCCGTTTGGAAGAAGTCTAAGCAGAGAGAGAGAGAGCGAGAGAGAGAGACCTGATGAAATAGACAGACCTGATCCTATTGAGACTTTTGTCCCCTGTTAAGGCGGACCATGCCGTGAAAGCATACACTGTATATTAGGAGTGGGCTCAGTCAGCGTACCGCTGCACGTTGGTTTGTGGACGGCCATTTTGAAGTTTGAGTTCAACATTTTGCCTGACATCATTTTGTTTTGTTTTTAGCAACTAGAAGTGACACGAGAGAGTGGAACCAAGTACAACCGAACGCTGAACTCCACCAACAGATTACATTGTGGAAGTAATGTTTCCTCTCAGATGTATATTGTAGTATTTACCGTCTACTTCTCTCTGATAGTTCACAACAATTAATCCAGAAATCTGCTATGATCTCCTTTGGAATATCTCTCACCGATATCGCTCACATGCCATATTGAAATTCTGGGTGGGAAAGCTTGACAGGCCTAGCAACAGTAACCAAGGGGAGGGACCAAATAACAACTCCCAGACCGGTGTTAGTAACCTGTCAGTCACAAAGTAGCCCCGCCCTAAAGCATACCCTGCTTTATGTTCTATTTGACTCTAAATGGACCATCATTTACTAAATGAACATCTTGCTGTATTGAAGAAGACTTGAAACTAGAGATTGAGACCATAAACTCATGTTTACAATGTTTACTGAGGTAATAAATCAAGAGAGAAGTAGAGTCATTTTCTCATAGACTTCTATACAATCTGACTTCTTTTTACAACCAGAGGAGCCAGAAGAGAGAATGATAGTTTAAAGCACTTCTGCGTGGGCTTCTCTTTTCAGACCCGAATAGTCGAGTTCCTTCAGCCGCTGCAACCTAAAAGACATGTTGACATACGGGACCAGGCTTTCCTCTCACTGACCTGGTCGGTCATTCTCGGAGCCTTTCTGCTGGTCGAAGATGTCCCAAGCATTCAGGAACTCTGGAGGGTAGCGGCCCTGAACGCAGTGGAGTCTGTGAGGGAACAATTCGAGTCACATTAACAAACCCACTGAGGCGCTAACGGACGAAAAACAGGAAACCAGAGAGTCCTTACTCGTTGAGGCCGATAAATCCGTGAGTCTTGTTCTGCTGCTTCTCTTTGAGGCTGCTCAGCTCCCTGGCAGAAACAGAAACACACACACACACACACACACACACACACACACACACACACACACACACACACACACACCGTTCCCCATCATTGGGTTTCACTTAACTGAAACATTCAGACCTTATGACTCCGCTCCCCCTTATATTATGGATCCCAGCAAAACTACTCCACGTACTACTCACTTTGAGATAATTATCTCATGGAGAATCTCTCCGAAGGTCTTCTGGTCCTCTCCGTTCACCTTCTCGCTGCCCTCTACTGGAATGATCTGCCAAGACAAGAGCCACTGTTTAGAAGCACAATACACAGACGCTCATATATTTTCATTAAACTTCTATAGCAAATATTTAATATTCTTTTTTTGTATTACTCTTTTCCCGGGAAACCCAAACACGTGATAAAATAACTCAAGGAGCGCTCGCTGGGTTTTGCCCCCTGGAGCTTCAGAGCGTTTCCCACAGCCTTCTTCAGCAAATGACGTACACTCAGATGTCGTCAACCGTTTGCCATCATGTGACCGCACGTAGGTCATGAGATGACACCTGAGCTCATTCACTGAAGGCGAACAAGAAATGCAGTCAAAAGCTCCGGAAAACGCCAGTAAGTGAACCTTGAGTTTGTAATATTATGTCACAAACATTTCTGAAATTGCAACCTAGCCTAACACACAAAGTAATGCACACAAACACACACATTGATGAAAACATACATACTTTGAGTGCTACAATGGCTCCTGAGGCGTTGGTGGTGGAGAAGACCTCACCGAACGTCCCCTCGCCTACCTTCACACACATTTTCATACGTTGAGGGAGAACGCACTCCTCCCACGGCAGAGGGCGCGGCTGGCCACACTCAGCACACACCTTCTCTACGTCTGACAGATCCACATCCTCACACGCAACCTGTGGCAACAAGACATGAGGGAGAAGACGTGTAACAACTTATTCAAACAGCCAAACGCCAAACGCTGAAAATCGGGACTCTTATGTGTGTGTGTGTGTGTTTGTACTGTACCGGGGAATTGGTGCTCAGCAGCTCTGGCCGCAGGCGTTTGTTGAGCGGCGTTCGAAAGGGTGTGGCAAAGAGGTCCTGACTGACGTCGGTCAACATCGCTCGTCGAGATGAGCCTGGCGCCGCCGGACGTAAACTGCTTGGAGTGACTAGCACTGAGGAGAAAGAATTTTGCTGTATTGAAAACGTACCGAACCGTGGCACCACTGTATTGTATTGAACCGAACCGAATAACAACGTAAATGTGCACGTGTGTGCGTTACCCTTGTTCTTGCGATGAACAGAGAGGGCGGCCTTGAGCCGACTCCAGGTGTGTGTGTTGGGCGTCAGGTCAGCCAGCAGAGACGACAGGTTGAGGCGACTGGCTTTCAGCGGAGTGGAGAAAGTCATGGCACCCCCCAGACACTCCTACACATGGGACAGATAGCACAGTTTGTCAACAACGCCACAGCTCCACCCGTCTCTTTACATGCCGCCGCCCCCCAAGCTATTAACATTCAATTGCAGTTGAAGTACAAGCACAAAACAATACCCACCTTAAACCAAAAATCTGATTACGGCATCACATCAAATGCACATGTGTAAAAATCACTGATGACTTATTCTACTCTTTACAGGTACGTACAATAAGTCTTTCAGTATTGTCTAAGAAAACACATATTTGATAAATCAGTTGGTGTTTAAACATGTATTTTCACCATAAAACCTGCAGAAAGCCACAGGACGAAACATCAAAGTGATGATAAATGTCCTCTTTATCAGGAATATGCATATAAAGAAATACCGCCACCTGAAAAGATGAATAGGGACCCTGCTGATTGAATTTGCCACAACCACATTGTTAAAGCCTACAGGTGAACTGAAACACCTTTTCTGTTCAATTCTTTTTCTTTTGTCAATAACCAAAACGGTCAATTAATGTGTCGAAAGTGAGTGAACGTGTTTGTGTGCATGCTGTTCTCACCCGTGGCTGTGTGTGTTGTGTGGAGATGAGCTCGGTGATGCTGCAGTCCGCTGCCCTGCTCCTGAACGCGCTTGTGCTGCCATTGTTCTTCCAGCGGCTCACGCTCAGACCGCTCACACACACCTTCCTGGTCGTCCCGGGCCGGTCCGTCGACGTGCTCCTCCTGGTCTTCTTTTCTTTAGCAGCTGGATGTGTCTTTTTTTTTCCTTTGCGGGGAACGTGGCAGGAGCTCTTTGCTTCTTCTTCGGCGATCTCGTCTCTGGAGCTAGTTGAGAGTCTCTTTGCGATGTAGACAGAAGTTTCTTTGCTGCGGCAATTGGCATCACTCTCAGGCTGGTGGTCGCCGGCCGAGCCCGGCCCGTCTGTGGGGGATTTGAGTGCGGCGTCTTTGAAATGCAGAATTTCCTTCAGCTGTGACGGAGTTACTCTCTTCACCTCAACGAGGACTTTGTCATTTAGACATTTCTCCTTCAGCATCGTCGCGAGCGCCGCTGCCTTTCCCCCTGTTTCTGCGTGATTAGACCGTGTCTGCACCGCCAGACCACTGGTGTTTGTTGACAACGTCATTCTCTCTGTGATTTCTCCTGAAAGTATGACGTCTTCTGGGTCTTCCGAGTTATGTGTATGGTCATCTTCGGACATGTTTGCGTGGGACAAAGTCATTTTTTGGAGCTGAACTGTGCAGTTCTTAGAAAGACGTTCGCCCTTAACTGCTACAGCAGACGGTGTTTGCACAGAGCTGCTGCTAATCGACTTGTCAGCTGGTAAATGTGCGCCCATGACAAACTCAACGCTGCAGTCGTTGTGGTGGGTAGATTTAACATAAAGTACTGATGCCGACTGCTCCATGGATTCCTGTGTGCGCGAGTGTTCGGCTGATAGTGAGGCATTCATGCTTTGACCGTCAGTCACCGAAGCCGCGTGTTCAGAAGACTCTAAACTATTTACTGAGTCTACACAATCATGGATTTTACTGTTGCTCACAGATAAATGGAGACGAAATGGTTCGGAAGACTGCGGGATTTCAGCTGAGCTTGAAAGTCCCAAACAGGAAGAGTAGGCCGTTTTGCCGCATAGCTGCGACATGGCGAGCTTGTCCAACCGTTCCAGCTGCGCGGTGCAGCTCTGGGTCAGACACCTCTCCTTCAGAGCATCTGTAAGCCACTCTAACCCTGCTGCTGCCGACACGAAACGACTGCTGCGTTCACCTTCTGTCGAGAGCAGAATCACACTTGGCGACCCCCCGACATTCTTGGTTCTTGTGTCTTCCTCGCTGCAGTGACGTCTCTTGTTGGAGCTCGTGGGCTCCATAAACAAATCACCGGAGAGGTCTTTGTGGCGATGCAGGCCTGGCTCTTGCTCACTGACGCACGACCGCAGCTTCTCCTCAGAACGAAGCCAGCTGGGTGGTGCAGAAAGTGATGGGGAGCCGGGCTGCCCTGGCAAATCCACGTCTTCTTGGAATGTGCTCAAGACACCTATGCAACTCACAGACATGGATGGCGGGCTGGAGGATTGGTCGTTGTAGGACGGGGGTTTAAGGCGTGGCCGTTGGCTGAAGGAGCCCGCCGAGGGGGTGGAGCAATAGATGGGTTTCCTGGGGTAGGGCCCGAGACTGTGATCCGTCAACTCGTTGAGGGAAATCTCTTGGCAAGGGTTGGTGGCAAAGCCGGCTACCCCCGCAGTGTTCACCGAATTCTCCGCACTCGACACCAAAAACGCTAGGGGGGCCCTTCTCCTGGTGGGCTGAACAATTCTCCTGGAACCGAAAGCCCTGGATGTAAAGTCTTCTGAAGAGTTGAGTGTGTTGTTAGATGATTTGGGGAGTTTGGGTTTGGTGGTAGCAGCACGTCTGCGGCGGGTTACAAAGCGGCCCGCAGAAGGAAGATGACCACTAAAGGAAACAGAAAAAAGGAGGAAGAAAGCTAATGACTACATTAGCTAATGACTACATGAATGTAGTAACCTTGCATGTTTTCAATAAGCCGAAGCAGCCTCTTGTCTAATGATGTTGCAATGCAGCAAGTTGAGCCAAGTTAAACTTAAAAAAGCAGCTGCCCTCTGGTTCAAACCATTGTTCGTATATAAGAAGTGGACGTAGTCATCGTGACATCATTACATTACATTACAGTCATTTAGCAGATGCTTTTATCCAAAGCGACTTACAATTCAGATTATATCACATTTCTACACCGTAGGCACAGCGACAGGAGCAATTTTGGGTTTGAGTGTCTTGCTCAAGGACACATCAACATTCAACCCGAGGATCGAACCACCGATCTTCTGATTGAAGGACGGCCATGCTATCCACTTAGCCACAGTCGCCACGTCACCCATTAGTTTGTGGACTGCGTTTTGAAGCTTTGAGTTGGGTATTTTGGCCATCCCAATCTTGGTTTTTTGCAACCAGTGAACGGATGTGACCATATTTGGACTGAGGAGAAGTGACGTAGAGATGCCGTCGACGGCTCTGGTACCGGCAGCGGCCTGTCAATCACAAGGTAGCCCCACCCTAAAGCATACTCCACTTTATGGTCTATTTGACTCTAAATGGACCATACTTTACTAAATGAACATCATGCTGTATTGAAGAAGACTTGAAACTAGAGATTGAGACCATAAACTCATGTTTACAATGTTTACTGAGGTAATAAATCAAGAGAGAAGTAGAGACATTTTCTCATAGACTTATATACAATCTGACCTTTTTTTTTGCAAACAGAGGAGTCGCCCCCTGATGGTCAGTAGAGAGAATGCAGGTGTAAGACACTTCCGCATTTGCTTCACTTTTCAGAACCAGAGGTTGCCGCCTGGTTCAAATGAATGAGTGATCTGCTTATTTTTTCATACAGAGCCGAACCTGATCTGAACGCAGCCTTAGGTGGCAGATACTCTTCAGCTGATTAATGAGGGGATCAAAAGACTGACTGGCTGAAGACTTACTTTTTATCTCTCTTCATTTGAACTGAAGACAAATGTGATTTAAAGGCATTGACATTTGATATTGCTTTTAAATGGCAGCCCTAGATCCGAGATCCAAAACTGTTGCATTCACAATGAATGGTGGGTATTGTAAAAACTGAAGAAAACAGTTGGATCTGCTTGAAAGTCCTCTGTTATTACCAGTAATGTCAAAAAAAAATAGAACCACAATTCGCTGTACATGCTGACAGCCCTTTATGTTTACATAATGTGTTCTGCTCCGAGCACACACCTGGCTGTACTGCTCTGCTGGGCGGGCTGACGGCGGGGAGGAGAGGTCCTGCTGATGGTCCCCTCATCACTGGTGGTGTCCATCAGACATAACAGCGCTTTTCCCTTGGCAGGACGCACTGCCCGACCACTGGCGACACTAGTCTTCTTCACTCTGACAATAAAAAAAAGAAGATTAAGACCAACTGATGAGCAAGAGAGGGCATTGAGCAAGTGGGTCAGGAAAAAAAACTGAATACTAGGACTTTAAATGGCGCAAAGAAACTCAAGATCTTTTGTCTATGCTGCGGTGCACGAAATATCATAAAACCTTGTAGTGTAATGAAATCCGATTCCTAAGTAACTGGCATGGTAAGAATCTAAAATTGGTGAAATATCAACAGTTTTCTTGTAACAAAATGCCTATTAATGAAATAATGACATCCTCAAAATTGCCAGCTGCATGTTTGTTCACAGACCTGGTGGTCTTGCTCTGCTGAGCAGGCTGAGGACAGGAAGGAGAGGGTGCGTTCTCCTCGTCACAGCTCCTCTCAGCCAGACACAGCATGGCCTTCTTCTTGGCAGGACGGCTCCTTCTAGGACTGGCAACGCTGGTCCTCTCTCTGTGACGAGAAAATCAACACGTCAGTTAGGGGCAGAGAGGATGTGATATCCAACATGAGAGAACATAGGTTAGAAAAATAATTTTAAAACTATGATTCAAAAATAGATTAGATCATCATATATTGGCAAATTTCTCTTCTTTTTTTAAATCATCGCTTGGCAGAAACACGCATTAAATCTGGTTGGTAAAGGACTGAGCTGGAGTGTTAATAAATGACATGCCTGCACTGCAGTTATGTGTGTATTATCAGCTGACGCTGACACACAGTATGAGCAATATCAACTGATATATGTGTATCGACATATCTGTGATAAGCAAAATAAATCTGCGTGAACATCAGTCCATACTAGTGCCAGGTGAATCCCCACTTTAACAGTAAATCATATTTCATCGTTTGAAACTATTAAACATATCTATATCATCACTATCAACATTGCTGTACACACCGTCATTATCCACCATTCTCATGTTAGCAACCGGCTACAATATCTATTTCAAATTGCACTCTTGCGCAACTCTATTGCAGTTTACACATTTCATAGAATATAAAGACACTATTTTAACAACTATTTGTATGTCTGTACATAGTACTCTAATATTTTTAGTAGTCAAACGTTTATGTTGACATTTGTTGTCCTTGTTTTTAGCCGAATGTTCACATCTGTGTAACAAAACACAGTCAGAAACCTTGTATTCTGATGTGGGTCAGGTTAGGTAGAGTCTGACTTGAAGAAAGCCATTAAAACTCAAGTATTCAGCCTTAAACCTAAACGTGTGACGCCCTTCCTGACTACCGTGGCTCGTGAACGTACCTCTTCCTCGTAGGTTTTGCGGGTTCAAACACGGAGCTGTCGCCGTCTGTTGAGCGCGTGCTGTCGAAGGCCTGGTTACGGTTCTCTGGGGAGATCCAGGCGGACAGCTTTCGCCTCTCCTTGCCGTACGTCTTCAAAAATAACGGCTTTAAAGGCTTCATACTTGAAATTACAGACGTAACGGTGCCATTAATCCAAATTTATATTATGTCGACGAGTGTTCAAGCGCATTTAGCTAACGTTACTAACCCAGATGAGACCAACGTTAACATTTGAGAGTCAAGTTTAGCCAGGTAGCTCAACCTTTTGCTAACTATATAAACGCCTAAACAACACTGATCGACAAAACTCAATGAGACACTATTTAAGTAGCTGTTTAAACCATTCCATGATTAATTCCGTTATATATTCCGTTTTTTTTGTATCTTTTTCATTATTATCCCGAAGGAACGAGAATCCGCTGCACCCGCTTCTTGTTCAAACTGCTGGGCACCGATGATTGGTCAAAAGCCGGTGAGGATATTAGCACAGCGCCACCTGGCGGATTGGAGTAGTTACAATTTGGATTATGAAGGAGAGAGGACGGAACAGCATCTCTTATTAGTGTATGAAGTTGAAGTAGTAGGCCTAAAATGTTGTTTAGCCAATAGTTATTTTAGTTAGTGCTCTACAATAGGGACTCAAATTCGACACAAAGGGGAACACATTTATGTGGCCAATAGTGTGAATGTATTCCTCTGACACACAGCCTGACCACAATAGACAATGCAGTACTTACGTCTAACCACCAGGTGTCACCATTTTATTAAACTGTACTGCCCTTTACTGTATGAGTGGGCAATTGCATCAGAAATGAAACAGGGCTACCTCTAACGCCAGTTTTCATGAATCTTATTGGCCCCACGAGACTGTAATGTAAAATTACATTAGCATGCATATATTAGCAAGGACGGCTAACAGAAATGTGGTGGCTAGTTTTAGAGGTCACTAGGATTCATCATAAGGATGACAAATGTCTGTACCACTTTCCATTTCAGAATCAGAATCAGAATTCATATTTCCTTTAATGTTTCGACTTTAAAAAAAAGTAATCTGTGATGTGTTTTTTAAATGCACGTGCTGCTGCTTGTGTAATGCACCACCGTGCACATACACCGTGCTAGACCTCTTCACCCTCCGTCCAAACTGGACTCTGTCCTTTCAGATTTCCACACGTTTCTAAAGGGTCATTACTTTGTGGTTTCTGCACTTTTAAGCGGTTAATTACAAATCATGCAGCCCATAGAGTGTTGCCAATTATGTGGTCAAAGCAAAGTGTTGTACGATTAGTTTAATCCCTCGCCTCACCTTCCAGGCACCAATTGCTTCCTGTTCATTTCTGTATATGAAAATCATCTAGAGCAGACTTGAAAGAAGCTCAAAGGCCTCACCAAATCCCTGTCTCATATAGGCACACGTAATAAAATACCATACGCCTTTAAAGTGTTCGGCCTGATGAGATGTGATGCAACTCTTGTTTTCAGCAAGGAGAGGGCAGGAAAGATATTTATCATAAAGTGCACACAATGCATCCAGTCCAGCCCTTTGAGACTTGAATACTACCAGGTTTAAAGTCTTCACTTTAAGTTCCTTTATGAAAGGGAGTAACTGAACAACACATTAATTAATTTCAGCCTTTATTGCTGAGCAGCGAATCCTGTTAAATCTAATTTCACCCAAACAACAGATGTGCTCATTTCATTGGGGAAATCGGATATGAATGTTGCTTTATCATCCATAAATGTATTACTAATTACTCTTTACATTAATATTATCATTATTAGATAACGCTGTTATTTAATAATGTTACAAACTAATTATAGTGTCTGTATCTGCGCTGACTTTGGGTTTGTCAGTTATCACATTGAGAGTGTGAATCCTTTGATGTTTTGGAAGACATTTCAATCTCCCGTCCGACCACACTGATTGTTCCTGACTTTTCTAATTAACAATATTTTGTTCAAAATAAAACTACAACAGCAACATTATGTTTCTACATTGTGTCTTATCATTGCAATGCTGCTGCGTGTTCTACTGCTACTGTAAGTTGACTGTATTCTGTTATCTTGTGTTTATATATTAGCCTAAATATCTGTATATCACATATTGATATCATATTTATAGTTATTTGTTCATATAATATCAATGTTATTGTCACATTTTGCTTGATTGCAATTATTATACTCGCATACAACTGTATCTGGAAGAATATATTTTAAATACAGCTATATAGTGGGTCACTTTGATCTACCAGGAAAACGCTCTCTTGATTTTGAACATATATTTATACACACTGCTCCGAGGTAAGGTATTGTTTATGGATTTGTAACCTATCTGCTATTAATAGGCTTTATAACTCATTTGTAACCCGTTACTATCTATCTGGTCTGCATTGGGATTAATGACGTTTTCTATCTCTATTTTGTTATTTAATCATCATCTAGACTGTTAAAGAATTCTAAATTTTCTAAATATTTTGCAAATGTCCTTCATTCTCTTTGATTACTTACATTAAATTATTATTTTTTAGCACCACTAGAAGATGAAGTACATTAGCAGCAGGCAGTAAAGGGAGTTAGAAAAAAACTCAGAGGAGCGTTTGCTTCCGGAGCAGCGTCCCCCGGTTCCCCCTGTCGGAGAACAGCGGCATCTGGGAGGGAGGAGAAAAGGAACAAGCCGAGAGAAAACGGAGGGGAGGAGAGACACACAGACAGGAGCGCAGCGGACTGTGGAGAGGAGGTGAGCGGTGTGGTATGCCGACAATTTCAGCTCGAACACGGGGAGCTGTTGTGGTCGCAGTCGTCCCCCGCCTTGAATTGGAGTGGAAACGTGAGTTTAACTTTCCATATTCTTCCCGACGCGACGCATTGCTTTGGCGTCTGAAGGGCCCTGCTGTGTTGCGAACGAGTCGGGATGGTGGGGGGGGAGGATACCGAGAGGCTGCGGCGGCAGATGGGGGTATTAACAGGACCCAGCGCGTGTGTACCTTTTTTAGTTAATGCTTGGAATATTTTGGCGACCGAGTTGTCACGTAGTGTCGTGGAATGCGACGGTTGTTCTGTGAGAACGGCCGTTGTTGGAACGTTGTCGCGAGCGGCCAGCCGTTGACCACGGCTACTACAAGGTTAGCTAACTACAAGTCCACCGCTATGTTGGGATTCTAATGTATGGAAACAACAGAGCTGTACAGTGACATTTGTGAAAGCTCGAGATTCTTAAACTGTGTTATGTGAAGGGCCTATCTGCTGGTAAGTAGTAGTAAGTAATAAACTAACTACTAGCTACTTCACCAGAAGTTAATCAAGCAGACTAAATAGAAATCGTTTCATTACACGTCTAACCATCAACACCTTCATATACAGTAGCTACCTGTCATAATGTCTAATTGATAAAAAAAAAAAAGTAAAATTGGTTGTGTTCATTGATTGTCAGACCAAAACCGAAAGATACTGCAATTTCAGTTATATAAAATAGTGAAAATCATTAAACCCCTTAAAATGTGAGAAGTTAGGGTGAAAAAAGAAAATGGATAATCAAAATTGATTGTCATTAGTTTTCTGTGAGTCGACTAATAAAAGTCGACAAACCGTCTGAGCCTGACAGGACGGTTCACCCTGTCCTCTCTAGGCATCTCGTTCAGAGATGCTCCGCGGCTTGTCCTGTGTCTGGCCCCCGTGCGGGTCTCCGTGCTGAGCAACCATTTGAGTATTAAAGAGGTTCATTGAGACACAACCCAGCATGACGGAGGGTGTTCTCATGACTTAGGTGGAATAGTCTGGGGGCTACAGGCCGACACGAGGCTTGTGTTGGTGCATGGTGCTGACTGGCTGGACGCGGCGAGCTAGCTAATCGTTTCCAGCCTTGCTTTGCAAGTTTCTGCCAGGCCCTCGAGATAACATGCCTTGTTTGTTTAAAAAGAAGAGGAAGAAGAAAAATACACGCAGCCACTTAATGTCGTGTTTATGTCTAGAGAATGTTGTGGATAACTTTACGGTTTTTAAATTTCTCAGTAACTTCCACAAGAACCGGGTATGTTGTAGTGAAGGGTGCAAGGACGAGTGGAACCGTTAACGTAGTACATACTGCGTGTGTCTCTGTGTAGGGAGACGGAACACTTAAGTTATTGACAATAACATGAATTAGCGAGGGAACCGTCTGGTTCCGCTCGAGTGCACCACTAGGGTTTCTCTCCAGGTGACACCTTGTTTTGCATGCGTTAAAAAAAAAAGCATAATGAATGCAACCCTATTTAGTGCTACACAATACTGTAAACAGCTAGCACCTGCTGTTTTTTGGGCAGCGGTTGTGGTGGCTTTACAGGGTTTACTCTGTAAATGTGTCACTGAACGCACCACCGGAGTTGAAATGGTGCACTGTCATCTTCTCTCCCTCCCTTCCTCACTCCCTCTCCGTCCAGCCTCCTCGCCCCGCAGGCTTGCTCTTCATCCTGGCCTGGCCTCGTCTGCAGTGTGTTGGTGTGTGTGTTTGTGTATGTATGTGTGTGTGCGCATGTAGAAACATGATGTCATTGCTAATTGCTCAGGGCTCCTGCCCTGTTCAGTTAAGGTTTATATTCTGCCCCTCTCCCCCCACTCTCCTCCTTTCTGCTCTTTTATTATTATTATTATTTCCCTCTTTATTTACTCTCCCTCCCTTTGTAGCATTTTCTACATAGGATTTGCTGAGCAAGGAAAAAGTGACTTGGACATTTATGGGCCGAGTTTTGGTGCCAAGCGCTGCGGTTCTGGTGTGTGTGTGCGGATTTTTTTAGCTTTGGTGTTCTAAAAAGTACCTCGGTTTCAAGATCCCCCCCCCTCTTCTGCCGAGGTAGCCTCTATCACAGAGGAGAGACACGCATGTACACAGTGCGTACAGACGTGGACAGAAATAGCAATGCAGTAATGTAAGCCCTGTGGAGCCGGTTAGCTCGTCAGTCACCCAAAAATACCCAACGATATCTCGGCTAGCCCCAAAAGTGTTCTGCAGATTGGATGTAATTATGTTGGCAAGGCTATAGGTGTGTGTGTGTGCGTGTATGTGTTTGTGTGTATGGGGGGTGTTGGGACTTTCTTGCCTTGCAGCACTAACCCGTTTAACTCTGTGTGTGGTCGAGGTCATGCACAACAGCTGATGAGAGAGGACGGTGAAACCCTGCATGTGGATACAGGCTTGTATGACTGTGTGTGTGTGTGTGAGTGTGTGAGGGATCAGATAAAGAGCGTGGAGATCCGTTATCAGCACCCTGCTTCCCCTGTGAAACAACACCACTGGTCCGCCCTTGACCAAACTAGTGTGTGTGTGCGTGTGTGTGTGGGCATGTGCATATTTGCCCGTATACGAGTCCGACCAGATTGGACAGATGATTGATGGAGCAGAGAGTGGATTCGTCCCAGGCTGTCGAGAAAACCAGACTGCGGTTTGTTTGCGTGTGTTTGTCTGCGTGTGTTTATGTGTGTTGTTGCCAATCTCTCTCTCTCTCTCTCTCTCTCTCTCTCTCTTCACTTTCAGCCCCCCCATCGATGCCCCTCAATAGGCGTATTGTGCCCACTGTCAGGCAGGCTGCAGTGAGTGTGTGTGTGTGTGTTGCATTGTTGTTGCAGGGAGCAGACAGCCGTGAGGTGTGTTTGAACAGAGAAGGAGCACAGAGGCCCCGTTCATCCTGTAGGGTGTGAAGCTGAGCGACGGGGCCCCCCCCTTTCTGTCCCGTCTGTCAGTCTCGCTCACGTTTCTTTTGACGTGTTTTCCTGCTTGAGCCGCATCACCTTGTTGTGGCTCAGTTTGACGCTGCACTCTTTCTTCGCGCTCACACTCGTGTGTGTGTGTGTGTGTGTGTGTGCGTGTGTGTGCATGTAACGTGTCGGGCCCCTGGCAGCCCATCGCTGATCGGCTGTCTTCTCGCTGTCAAGTCTGTACGCAGGTTATTCAGATGAGCTGTGGAAGCGGGCGAGGGCAGACGGAGTTTTCTGCTCTTTAAGGGAGCTGTACGCACACACTCTCTTTTGTTTATATGTTTCTGCTCCCGATGTTGTCTTTTCCACTTGGCTGCACTTTCTCACGTACTGTACAGTTCATCACTCCCAGTTCAGCTGCATAAGGGTTTTCTGCCTCCCTCCCTGACTTTCAAACCCATCGTCACACACTGTGAAAGCCCCGAAGTGATGGAACAGGCTGAAAAAGGACAGACTTGGTAGTCTTATCTCCCACCATTGCTGCATTCACCAGGAACCATATACTGTACCTGTTTATGAGAAGTACTCGTCGTGACGTCACCCATTGGTTTGTGTACTCCCTTTTTGAAGCCTTGTGTTCAGCATTTTGGCCTTTCAAATGCTAAATTGACCGATCAAGAATACAATCGACAGAATATTAATAATCGTTAGTTGCAGCTCTACAACGTTCAGTCACAGAGTGAACTTTTCCAGATCAGAGATCAGTTTAGTCAGTAGATTACAGCCAAAACAAAGACATAGGCCGTGTGCTGTATGCCGTGTGAAATAGTACCCCTGCTACATTTCCTGAAGGGTCAAGTTTTACTTCATGAAGTGTATCAATTTGTTCCTGTTTGCGATGGTGCTCTTCTTCTCTGGTGATTTAGCCCCCCCCTCTATAAAACGCTACAGCAAGCCTTGCTCCTAGTTTTTGACAGATCCTCCCTTCTGTCGTGACAATGAACCTTGGGAGCTCAGGATTGTATGATGGTGGTTCCTGCGTGATGAGCGCTCAGGATGACGGGCGACAGGAATGTTGAATCATTGATCTTATTCGTTCCTGACAGACGCCTCCCTTGGGTTCACATCCTGTGGGGGGAGTAGTGATAAGTCAACATCTGTGCTGAGGATGTGATTCATGCGATTGCATAATTTAAAAAAAAATTTGATTAGTTTTGTAGACAAGAATTGAGATGACTTAAACGGTGTAACTTTGATGGAACATGCGGTGCTGGAAATGCTGCGTCAAGCTCGTCCATGAGAGTACTCGGCTGGTATCTGGGGGAAACAACGACGATGGCTTCCACCGGTTGGTCAGGAGAAAGAGACGGCCGCTATGTGAGAGGACGAGAGCGAGGGAGGGGATGGTTTAAAGTATTGGCGAGGGAGCGATGATTGCAGTGGTGTCTGTGGTTCCTTTGGCAGCGAAGGGACATTCCTTTTCTGATGAGTCACCCTCTCTCTCTCTGATATGTTTTCCTTCCTCACATCCCCCCCTCCCCCCCCCTCCCTCCCCTCTCTCATTCTCGGAGCGTCTCTCCTTCTTACTGTCACAATCTCTAGTCATTTTGTCAAAACTTCCAGCCAATCAGATCGGACCGGGCCGCGATATTAGTGCAATCTCGTGGCGTTATCGTGGACTGGCTCGCCACAGGCATTTCTCATGAAATGCGAGATAACAAGGCCACGTTCAACTCACAGTAACACACACACACACACACACATAATCTGAGTTCGAGCTGTGTCGTTTGTGTCTAGACGTCCTCTCGGATGTCCTGTCACATCTCAGCTATATATAGGACCCACAGTCTCGTCACCGCTCCTGCCCTCGCCTCAGATCCGACGGGGGCTTTCTTCACTGAGAAAGGGAGAGGGGTTTCAAAAACAGACTACTGAAGGAGAGAAGAGAGCTGTAACGCTTACAGTCCAATAAGAATCCCTCAGAAACTTTCTCTGCTGATGAAAGAAGCGACGGGAGCTTGCAGCCATCCAAAAATATGGATAACAAGTGAAGAGGTATGTGTGTGTTTGCATTAAACAGGATGTGTGTTTGTGCGTGTGTTGGAGGGAATGTTTGCAGTTTGAAAGAGCAGTTTTGAAATCGCAAGAGTCGCTACTTTAATTCCCACTTCTGCTATTGACAATGCATTACTAAGAGGTAAGAGAAACGTTTTGTCTGGAGACCATTAAATGACAAATGTGTCCAACAGATTTACTCAGCTGTAGCCAATTAGTGGTACTGCCGATCAAGAGGAAAACTCTTGGTTGTTTTGTTAATGCACTCCATGCACGTCCATGTTTGTCATGGTACCCACACGTCACTTATTTAGATATTTAAAAAGATTGTCCGCTCCGCTATGATTCCAATCCTCAGTCGAGTAGCTCCCCAGTTTAACCCTCTGAACCCCAAAACCCGTCGCCAAAACTACACCGTTTATCACAGCCAGAAGCTGTAAAAAACGCCACTATCGTCAGATTTTCATCTTGAATGCATCATGTGTGACGAACGCTTCCGTCAGAAAAAGCAACCGAAGCTAAGCTTAAAATTAGATAGATAGATAGATAGATAGATACTTTATTCATCCTGCAAGGGGAATTTTGTTTAAATTGTGATATTTCATCAACATTTTATTCTACATGTCTCATTTTAAATTTCGCCACAAATAAACCGTTTACTCTAAACATTCCTGTGAAAAAACATTAAAGTCACAACAGTCCCGTGTCATCACATCAGTGAAACTTGGATCTGCAGGCTGCTGAGCACAGAGCATTGAGGAGAGGAGAGGCTGTAAGGAGAGGTTGTCAGAAATCTCAATATATAAAGCACGTGCAGCCCCCATTTTGTTTTTCCAACATCGGTTACACTTTTGGACACTTACCCAAATTTTGGATATATGGATTCCATTGTTTGCCAATTTTTGTAAAATAAATGATCAAAGAAATTCAACTTGAGTTCTCTCTACCTCTAGCCATGGCTGTGCTGTTCTACTTTGCAGTGAAGATTAAGGCCACAGAGAGGAAAATGTGACGGGAGTAAAAAACGCCCCGAAAGTGCTCGAGGTTCAGAGGTTTAATATAATTTTGTCACTATAATGGAACAAGAGTAGGCTGATGGGAACTGAGGAACTTCAGTCGAGTCGACCAAACTTCTTCTGGACCAGACGGCGGTAGGACCTCCTCCACTGTCCGGTGTGACGGACTCTCGGGCTGACAGCTCTGCCAGCAGGACACGCTAGGATTCACAACGTAATCTATGACCAGGACGTGCTCTTTTTTATTTATTCCTCCCACTGTGTGGATATCTGGTACTTCCACATCTGTGACGTTCAAAGGCAGGAAACCGCAAATCTTACTTGTGAAACACGCCGCTGTAACTGAACGGAGGCCGAGAATAACACATTTCTCATTATTGTAGATGAGATCATCAGTGATAAACATTATTATTACATCAGTAATAACATTATAAGAAAAGGGACCACATGCAGAAGACATGGTGACTGGTCATTAGGGGTGGGTGGGGCATACAAATTATGTTATGTTATTAATTCTCAACGCTTACTATCTGCCATAATTTATTATCTATGAATCATCCTAAATTTCATATAATGTGTGTTAGGATTTAATGTGGTCATCATGTTCAGTAGTCAGTGTCGTGCTGCTTCAGATGATCCGTGGCGTCCGCAGTAGGCCTACGGTGGCCTGTGTGGCCCCTCTCTCACAATGCAACGTGTATTGTATGTGGGGAAAGTATAAATACACATGCGCAGAGTGTTGCTTTATTTCACAAATTTGATGACTGGTGGGGCTGACATTGCGTGTTTCAAATTTGATTGGCTACCTGTCGGCCAACACTAGCTTGGAATTGACTGCTCGGCAAGAAGAGGGGAGACTCTTAGCGACCACTAGCGAGTTTGGATTATATTCTCGAGCACAGGTGTGAAACCTTTAATTTGGAGGAGAAATTGGAATTAAATTGTCTCAGTGCCCAACAGCTACTGGATATTATCTTCACTCAAACTGTTGGTAAAATTAACGTCTTCAAATAAAAGGTGGTTAGCATACAAAAGAAGACACCCTTTTTGTTTTCCCTGTCTGCTTTTTGGTGGAGATAGTACTTGGCCGATGACGGCGTTACAACGATTTGTAAAATCTTTCTGAGGGGAGAGAGCAGCGGGACTCCTCTGGGCTACGCTGTGAAACAGGGTTTACGTGGACGGGTGAACGTCGCTGCTCCACCGAGCAGCATGACCATCAGGTGGAGTAGAACCGGATCATGACACGTATTAGACTGTGGAAAATGTGAAGCAGCGCTGCGGGCCCACGACCAGTCGCCGGAGTCTCTGAATCAGAGAGAGACAGAGAAACAGAAACAGAGACAGAGACAGAGAATCATTTGAATGTCAACATGACACTCCAGAACTCTGAACTATGTAAAAACTCTACTGGACGTGGCTGTACTTGTTGCTCCCTGTCTCTACTCCTGGCACAGCTTGTGTGGCCTCAGCATCGCGTCCAGGAAGGAGCCGTCGTCTCATCGCGGTGAAGTCGCGCTGGCCACACGACCGGCTCACGTGTGTCCCACGGAGGGACTGAAATGGGACTTCCCTCCTCTCGCTGCGCTCTGCTCTGTTTCGGCGGGGCGCGCTCTTTTCTTCCCCTCCCTCGACCTCCCCTCACCCACCCACAGGAAGAGAGGGGCTGGGAACCGGGGTGGGGGGGAATAAGTGGGGGGTAGGGGGTAGGATTAACTTGCTACCAAGCTTCCCAAATCCAGGAAATTCATCCCTGGGCTTCTGTTTCTGAAACGTTTCTTTTCTTTTTTCCACACGTCATAGGATTCCAAAGTCTGTGAGAGAGTGTGTGTGTGTGTGTGTGTGTGTGTGTGTGTGTGTGTGTGTGTG
>NW_022280137.1:561814-565460 GCF_004355925.1 Anarrhichthys ocellatus
AATCAGGGGTTTGTAGAGCGAAACGGGTGGTTTTATGAGAGTTTACAGACCTTCTTTACTTTTAATGAGAAAAGACAGCAATTCTCTTCTAGACAAAGGAAAGAGGAGATGTGTGTGGGGGGGGGTTGAGAGGTAGAAGATGAACGTAGGAGAGGTAGAGGAGAGGAAACGGCCAAGGCGAATGGGATAAAGGAAAGAGGTAAAAGTCAAGTGGGATTAGCAGAGGAACTGGACTGGCGAGGAGCCTTGAGAGGGGAAAGGGCGGGGAAGGAAGGATGAGAGGTCTGTCGACCTGCTGGCAGGAGTCCACCTGGCTCATGAATGTTCAAGAAAGCAATCCGCCTCTTCCTCGCTCGTCCAGAGTCTGGTGGTGGAAAAGAAAGAGAGAGCGAGTGGTGGAGTGTTCGCAGCTGCTCCCTCCATTCTTTGGTGGAGCCAGACCCCTCCCCCCCAACACACCTAACTTTATAGACCACAGTAACAACACGCACATGCAACAGCACACACTTGGTGGGTTAGCCAGAGGGTCAGGAGTCAAAGGTCAAACCGTCATGCTGTGACACATCCTAGATCTGATTACCCTCCTCCCTCTGTCAGTTTCTACTGTTTACAGGCGAGTCCATGTGGAAGGTTCACCCTCATATTTACTACTCGTGTGTGTGTGTGAATGAGTGTTTGTCTCTGTTTTGTCAGCGCTGCCCTGCCCACTGGAGGGGCCCTGTAATCATGCCTAGACCCGTCCGCCGCACAGGACTGCAGGAAGCCCAGAACAGGCACCACGATCGCTGTCGTCCCGTCCAATTAGAGGCCATGTCCAGATGCCGTCGGTACTGGAAGTCAAAGCTTTAGTGCCTACTTGCCACCGAGCTGGAGCTCCACCCGAGTGTCAAAAGCTTTACGTTTCACATCCGTGTCTGTCGGAAAAAAAAAGTTGTTATGCAACTCCAGAGCGGTCTGTAGTTAGTGTTTGGCCAGCGACACATTTGTGTCATCAAGGCTCTACTCCAGCACACTGGGCTTGAAACAGTCGGGATGAGGTTAAAGTGGTAACTTATAAAGGGCACCTCCACCCATTTTGCACATCAAAGTATGTTTACAGATCTCGGGGGGGTACTACTCTATACAAGTCTTTATGAATATATACAAATCAAGATTCAGTTACTGTGTTGCCTTTTTCTCGTCTGACATGTTTTCAGAAAAATATTTGAGTGTTCTGTTGAGATGTAGAGTTAGAATGTCTGTGACCCGGCTGTCATGTTGAAAACAGTCGAGCCAAAAACCAACCACCGCCCACCGACGGTAATCTTGTGAATACCGATAGCAGCGTTTCTCTTTGTTTATACTTCTGCAGACGGCGCGTGAGTTCCGAGGATGCGTTAATGCTCAATGCCCTGTTCATTGCATTACTCTCCGACACAACAGAGGGCGTACAAACAACATGAACTGTGAAGAATAATACAAAATAAACTAGTGTAACCGGCCTCCACTATGCCGAGAAGGGATTGTAATTATCTGTAAACTCATAGCTCATATTCATGGACTACTTTATTGCCTTTGTACAATCACTGTAAAGAAAGTGGTCAAGTGTTTTAGGTCTTTATTCACAGATTATCTGTCTCATCTACAACTGGCAGGATATAGTGACAGTCTGAGCAAATATAACAAAGTTATTGTTAATATTAGTCACCAACTGTAGCTATAAAGACTGCAAGTTTTAAAGTGATCAAAATCTGGACCTCATCTCTGCCTGAGGCCAGTGTCTTGAAAGCCACATTGGCTGTTTACTAGCATAACACACCCAAATCTCGGCAGTTGAGTTGCATCGTGGGTAATGTAGGTGCCAAAGGTTCCGAGGTCGTGGGCCCAACCATACACAAAATAGTTGTACGCTGTGTATTAGGAGGTCTGGAGGACCGAGGTCATTTGTACTGTCGCCTCCACACCGGGCAAATCGGTCAAGTTGTGGGAAATATTGCTCTTCTTAATTTTGTAGGGATCACATCCAATATGTGTTTCTGCTGCGTGCAGGTTCAACCAACCATTTTATGTGTTCACTTTCCTCCATTTCCAATTCGCTCAGTATATAGGTTCTTCACTTCCTGCCCTCCATCTGAATTACATCATAATAGTCACGTGATTACAAACAATCTATTGCATGTTTTGGGGGTCTTTGTGCCTTCAGTTGGGACATCAGCAAGGGAAACACATGCTTAGATATACTGAGGTCAGGTGGCTGACCAAAAACCTTCTATTATCTTTATACTTGATCTACAGGATGAATGGGGGACTGTTTATAAAAAAGCACTATAATTCCATAAACTGTTCACTTAATATAACACCCTTAAACACAGTACCACCAGCAAAGACTCTTGTACTAAGGGGAGGGTGGTAGACCGCGATTACACATACCACATCCAACCGGTAAAGCCAAGTCAGCAGCAACATCTCACGGGAAATGATTCATAAGTTGTTAGTGTAGACAGACACCCCTTCATACAAATACTTTCTCGCTGTTCCCAGGTATGCAGACTTGTCGCAGCAGGATTCAGGGAACCAAGCTGCACGCCCTGTCATTTTTAATCCCAGAATGCAACGTTTTTATTGCTATTTTTCAGGACCGAAAGACTTCTGACATGACATCTCTCTTGTAGTCGACGCTAAAACCATTACAGTACACACATCTGGTTTCAGGTCAAAATTATACAGCTGCTCTTCATATGGTTTACCTTTTTACCACAAGTCTGTGTAACAGCTAGTGTTGCCAGACAAACCAGATGTGTCTATTGTATCCGTAAACAGTATTGGCTCAGTATAAGACCGTTGCTTTGGCAGATCAAGTGTTCTTCGGTATGTGGGATGAACGAACCAGCTGTGAGCAAAATGTGAGAGACTCTCAGAAAGCCTCGGCAGCAAAGTTCTGTGGGGTCTCTGGAAAATCTTCAATCTTTAATAATCTTTTAAAATCTTACCATGTCCAGCAGTATTCATTATTCATACTGCAAAACATTTATTAACAAATATACAGCAAAATAGCCTTGTGGTGTGTCCTCTCTGGATCGGGTGTTCGATCCCAGACTCCTCCACTCCACATGTCCTTGTGTCCTTGGGCAAGACGCTGAACCTGAGTGCGTGTGAATGGGTGAATGTTGACATGTAGTGTAAAGCGTACGTGTGTAGTGTAGTGGTCAAAAGACTATGAAGGTGCTGTATACATGCAAATCCAGTTACCATTATATTGCCTTCGAATACACGGTTGTTTCTGTTGCAAATGGTCCGTAGTGCAAATGTGTAGTTTAGTCTTTTTTAACAACCTAAAAAGGAGTGGATTTATTTTCTCTGCTTCGACATCATGGTTCCACTCTATTAAAATAATCTGTATGCATGAAGTCGGCGAAATATGTCAACGAGAGAGCAAAGTTCATTGCATCTACTGTATGAAGTCTTGTTTCTATTGTGAGAGAAAGAGTACGTATGTACAAACAGTCTCATGGCAGTTTGTGAAATAGTCATGAAATACAATCTATTGTTTTTATGTACAAGGGACACAAATGTTTTTTTTCGTGTTGCTCGGAACAGGTTTAGGAAAACGGTCACAGACGTTAGGCTTAGGCAACAAAACAAACGTTAGGCTTAGGCAACAAAATGA
>NW_022280137.1:565470-572349 GCF_004355925.1 Anarrhichthys ocellatus
AACGTTAGGCTTAGGCAACAAAACAAACATTAGGCTTAGGCAACAAAACAAACATTAGGCTTAGGCAACAAAACAAACATTATGTATTAGCATCAAAACCACATAGTTAGGTTTACGAAAACGGTCACGGACATTAGGTGTAGGCAACAAAACCACGTAGTTAAGTTAAGGAAAATGTTTACGAACGTTTAGGTTGAGGCAACAAAACTACAACGTGTTGTGGAACTCTGATCTATTCTATTAATTATAATTCTATGCTACGTCACTAGCTTTGACCAATTGTCGTCCATGTACACAAAATCAATAGATTACATTTTGTGACTATTTCCCAACCTGATAAGAAACTGGGCTGCTTCAGCATAACATTGGAGCACTAGGTAGGAGGGACCACCGGTAATTTTGTACACTGCTTACCAACATACAGTCAAATGGTTCAGTACTCATAGACGTATGCACTATTCATAACTTTGAGTAGTTACATAAACCGGAAAAAAAATAAAGGTCATGTAGGCCTGGAGATTCATTGTTATTTATTCTATCTTTAAGTGGACATTTTTGGGAGTTGGCAATAAAAACAATTAGCATTTTGATTCTCTCTAAATGTCCACATCTTGATGACATGACACGTGGCCTGATGTTGCCATTTATCCACAGGCTTGAAAACAGTAGCTTAAACTGTATTTGCTTAGTGTACTTATGACAAGATGCGATGGATCCACTAAGCATGCAAAATGCCATAAATATATAGCTCGGCTAATTACATAGCAACATTATTAATGCCGTATTTATTGAAGGGGACAAACTATTAATCACTAAACTCTCCTCCAGGGAAGCAACAGCTCACGCAAAGCACTGCAGGTAGCTTGACAGATGAGGGATTCAATTTGCCATTCTGTCCACTGACTAGAACTTTTAATTCCTTTCTTTTTTCATATGAATCATAACACTGAATTCTGCCACATTGTAGACAAATGAGAGCAATTAGTGTGGGGTAAATCTCCACTTTGCTGCATTTAAAACAGCTAGCTGATCAGTTTCAGTGTCTGGGCCAGGAACATTCACTGCCGTTTGCCAACTGAGAATTTGCCTGATTACCAAAACCCTGACGAAAGCTCGATCCTCGTGCACTTAAATGTCTGAATGTTCCCGCAGTCATTGGCACACTGTGGCGTTCAGGGCTGCAGGGGATTTGTG
The DNA here is from genome assembly GCF_004355925.1 of Anarrhichthys ocellatus. Lineage (NCBI taxonomy): Eukaryota > Metazoa > Chordata > Actinopteri > Perciformes > Anarhichadidae > Anarrhichthys > Anarrhichthys ocellatus. Next base: position 566,665 of record NW_022280137.1, read on the forward strand.
GCTGTAATTGATTGGCTCTTTAAACAAGGTTGATTAATTACTCATCATTTGGAGTAATATCCTTGCACTGGTCAGTGTCAGCTCATACTTTAGCTGACGGATCCATGTGATTGGGATGACATTTCATTCCTCCAAATCATTCCAGGTGTTTTTTTTCCCAGCCACTCAGCCGGGGAGAAGTGGAATCTTACGGTCTATTCTGACTATGCTTATTATCTCTCCCTCCACTACTCATAGCGGTTGTGTGTTGGTGAGAAACTGTCCACGAGTCTTGACTGCATTATGCAGTAGTGCGTGTGTGTGTGTGTGTGTGTGTGTGTGTGTGTGTGTGTGTGTGTGTGTGTGTGTGTGTGTGTGTGTGTTTACAAGTCTCCTGTGGCATTAAGTTTACGATGGTTCCAGTCAGTGAAGGGTTGCACCAAAGAAAGAAATATGAGCTCTATACAAAATGAGCCCCATGTTCACACACACACACACACACACACACACACACACCTTGTGTATTAGCGTTTGATCGAAGTTGTAAATAATTAATGCATCTTTATTATTTGTCTCGCTGGTGTCCTGCAGTCCTCTTTCCCCCCCCCCCCCCCCCTCTCTCATTAATCTTGTTTTATGTTGGTCTTCTCCCTCAGGACAACGCTGCCTCGCCGAAGCCCCCGTGATTGGATGAGAAAAAGACAACCACTGGCTACCAGTATGGAAGCGCGACATCCTGGAGTTTCCCACAATCCTTAGGTCTCCGGTAAGTCCGCAGCTGCGTAAAGGGCTTATTTCAACTTGGTATGTTTTATTTTAATGTAAAATCTAAGGTGGAGCCCTTAGCTAAATTGAGGCCTTGTTGTTGTTTGGATCAGTGGTCCCCAACCTTTTTTGCACCACGGACCGGTTTCATGTAAGACAATATTTTCACGGACCGGCCTTCAAGGTGTGGCGGAAAAACACGACGAAATAAAATGATACGATCGCCATGAAAACAAATATAAAATGCATAAATAAATACAACTCACAATAATGCTGAATCAGTGGGAGCCCTGAGCTTGTTTCTCTGCAACGAGACGGTCCCATCTGGGGGTAATGGGAGACAATGTCACCCGAAGTGTGTTCCTTATGTCCAGTCTACTTCTTAATTTTGTTTTGATTGCCATCACTGCAGAACATCCTGCTTCACAAAGAGGATGTGTGAAATGGAAGCAGGGTTTTCAGTGCTTAAGTGGCGATCTCAGGATATTCAGCCTTGATTTTAATCCAAACACCAGCAGAGTTGTTGTCTCAAACATACTTTTAAGGCCATCCTCATTTACAATCTCCAGCAGCTGATCTTCCTCTGTCGCCACATATACTGCAGAGCGGGCTTGGTTCGTCAGAATTACTCCTGATATTTAATCAGACTCCTGATATTGTCTGTTAAATGAAACTTTCATTGTCTTGGAAGTTGTAGGCTCTTCTTCTGTCTCCTTAGTGGGCCTTTCCCTCTTTGCAAAGAAGCTCTCCAAAAGTTATTTACTCATTTTCGCTAGTTTGCGGGCTTCATTTTTGAGGTAACGTATCACGTGACCGAGACAAGCGTCTTGACATGTCAAGAGGCACAGGCGTATGAAATTGCGAGAGAATCCGGTCATTTTTCAAAATAAAACTTCTTTCAGGCTCTGATAATCAATAAAACGGAAATAATATAATATTTATTCTTTCTGTGCGGCCCGGTTGGGGTTGGGGACCACTGGTTTGGATGAACTCCAAACTAAACGCATAGTATCATATCCAGGTTGGCAGCACCTTTCTGTGTGCCGCTACCTTAGCATCACTGCTAAACAGGGAAGACCCTGAAAAACGTATTGAAAGAAATACTCTTGATTTGGATTGACAGGGAAAGCACTGTCCTCTGTACGTTCAGTGGCTGATCACGTGTGTACAGTCAGATGAGCAATTCTTCACCGAACAAACAGCCCCCACCAATTGTTTACCTCTCTGTCTGAGGTCCTTGAATGCCTCTTTTTTCTGATTGTCACAGTGTCTGGAGTCCCTTCACTGTGTTATGTCGTCTCCATAGAAACCAGCTGTAGTCGGGTTTCTACACGGGTGGATGTGGTCTCCGAGGGCAACCCAAGGAGTACCAAGAATTCTCTGCATTCTTCTTCTGATCGTTATTTTCTTTATTTTTCTTCTGTGGTGTTCAGATCTGCAGCTGACCACCACTGAACCCTGAACCGTGACCAGCGCCGGTCCACGGCTGACCTCCTGTCAGGTACGAGAAACGTGCTTTCACACACACGCTTTCACACACACACTTTCACACAACCGCTTTCACACACACACTTTCACACACACGCTTTCACACACGCTTTCACACACGTTTTCACACATGCGCTTTCACACATGCGCTTTCACACACGCGCTTTCACACACGCGCTTTCACACACACACATTCACACACACGCTTTCACACACACGCTTTCACACATACACACACACACACTTTCACACGCTTTCACACACGCTTTCACACACGCTTTCACACACGCTTTCACACGCAGGCTTTCACGCACACACATTCACACACGCTTTCACACACACGCTTTCACACGCAGGCTTTCACACGCAGGCTTTCACGCACACACATTCACACACACGTTTTCACACGCGCTTTCACACACACGCTTTCACACACACACATTCACACACACACTTTCACACACACACTTTCACACACACACACTTTCACACGCATGCTTTCACACACGCACACTTTCACACACACACTTTCACACACACACACTTTCACACGCATGCTTTCACACACGCACGCTTTCACACACACGCTTTCACACACAGGCTTTCACACACACACATTCACACGCATGCTTTCACACACAGGCTTTCACACAAGCTTTCACACACACACATTCACACGCATGCTTTCACACACAGGCTTTCACACAGGCTTTCACACACACACATTCACACGCATGCTTTCACACACAGGCTTTCACACAGGCTTTTACACACACACATTCACACGCATGCTTTCACACACGCGCGATTTCACACGCACGCTTTCACACACACGCTTTCACACACACACATTCACACACACACACGCGCTTTCACACACACACACACTTTCACACGCATGCTTTCACACACACGCTTTCACACACATGCTTTCACACACGTTTTCACACACGTTTTCACACACATGCTTTCACACACACGTTTTCACACACACGCTTTCACACACATGCTTTTCACGCATGCTGTGCTCAGCGGTCAGTCGGACTAGAAATAACCCTCCATGCTCAGAGCTCTTCATGCTGAGTGGTTCTCCATCGCTGCTCTATGGTGACATTTCTCAGGAATGTAGAATGTAAGCCTGGCAGTAGTCTGCACTTTAGTTATCGTCAACACATCCCACGCAGAAGGCCAAAAACCAACCCTGCGTTCTCTCGATATACTCTCCTATCCCTACCTTGACCCCTTTGTCCGTGGTTCTCCTGGAACAGCTGGGTACTGTAGTTTTTAGCAAACACTACTCAAACAGGATAAATAGTGTGTTTGTTGGGTACTATTTCCAGCTGTGGATTTGGTGCACTAGTATTTAGAGAACCAGGAGGGAAAGTATACACTGTGTCAGGCTTCGGCTTAACAGGCAACACTTGTTAGTAGTTTTGATCTTTTCATTGGGTTTGTAGTCAAGAAAATCCAACTTTTCTTTAAAGGATGTTTTCATGCGTTCAGCAGGCTTGAGTGTCTAATTATAGCTCTAGGATGAGAAGTTACATTTCTGTGATTGTGCGAACCAAACCAGAAGAAAAACAGCCCGAGGTTAGGCATCATTGTTTATCCACGACTGTAGCTTTTTTCTTTTTTCAATTGGGTTTAAAAATGTATAGTATACACTGTATATTTTGCAGGCCAGCATTATATTTCTTTCCTTTTTGCCCCTTTAAAGACTGTAAACTTAAACATCTGTTCTTTAACTCTTTCTCATGTAGAGAGCCAACAGTGAATATTTGCATCAGAAACGGTTTATTGCTAAATATGTTACACATACAAAGATTTGGGCTTGGTGATTGGTGCATGACAATAAACAATAACATTTTTCAATATTGGAACATATCCTCAGTAAGCAATGAGACTGAAAGCTGACTGTGTTGTGCTCATGTTCCCGCTCTCCCCCTCTTTCAGGGGACCCCGTCTCGTGCCGTGATGATGTCGGTGGACGTGACCAACCGCAACTGCCCGGCCGCCACGCCTCCCACCTCGCTCAGCCTTCGCTCCTCGCACAACCAGCTGCTGAGCGGCGACGTCGTCCGGCAGGGCTCCGCCACCCCTCCCAAGTGTCGCAAAAAGTACGCGCTCACTAGCATCCAGGCCGCGATGGGCCTCGGGGAGGCGGCGGCAGTGGCGTCTTCATCCTCGCCGTCTTCATCCTCGCCGTCTTCCCCATCGCGGTCCCCGACCCCAAACAATCCCAAACTGGCCAAGAACGGAGCGAACCAGCTGCGCAAAGCCGGTCAGGATCACAACAAGAACACGACGGACCTGGATTCCGAGGCTATGGCGGATGAGCTCAATGTCAACGCGGCCGAGGAGGATGAGGGTCACGCTCTCACCAATAACGACCGGGAGGAGGACGAGGAGGTCGAGCTGCTCTCAAACACCGACGCGGAGCCCGAGCAGAAAAGTGAATCAGACATGGACTGTGACGTTAACGCGACCGTAGAGCTCAAACTGAACGGCAACACGACAACAAACTTTGACTTGAACATCGACGCAGAGGAGAGCGATGACATCAGCATCCTGTCTGAGAAGGAGGTGATGTCAAAGATGAAGATTGAGGAGGACGGAGAGGATGCGGTGGCGGAGGAGGAGGAGGAGGAGGAAGACGGGGAGAAGAAACCTCTGCTGTCGGTGCGCAGCGAGTCTCCCGCGCAGAAGTGCGACGTCTCTCCGGGCCTGGAGCTCATCTCCGACCTCCGCTCCAACCTCAAGCTCCTCAGATCGGGCGGCAAGGACTCGCCGGTGCCCCCTCCGCCCTCGCCACCCAAGCACGCCAGCCAGGAGGACGCCCCCCTGCTCTCCGTGGCCTCCTGCTCCTCCTCCTGCTCCTCCTCCTCCTCACCGGAGACAAAGAAGGACAGACGGACGGGGGCAAAGACGGACTGCGCTCTGAACCGCATCCAGAATCTGAACCCCAGCGACGAAGAGTTGAGCTGGACCACTCTGTCCCAGGAGAGCAACTCCCCGGAGGAGACAGGTACGCCCATTGACACAAAACACGCTGCAGAAAGACAGTTTCACAGCCGCCGACATTTAGTTTTCATGTGAGTGTGTGCCTTTTCCCTCCTGTGTTGCAATGTACCATTCTATATATGGGGACCAAGCGTGTGTGTGTGTGTGTGTGTGTGTGTGTGTGTGTGTGTGTGTGTGTGTGTGTGTGTGTGTGCGTGCGTGCGTGCGTGCGTGCGTGCGTGCGTGCATACAGAACTCAGACACTGCTGGAACAGAATAACAAACACTTTGGCCTCCAGTAAATCTCCCAGAATCCCTCTGGCTGGGACAGGAATTGCCCTCGTAACCTTGTGGGTGGTTAGCAGGCTAAATCTGCTGCGTTCTGTTTCGTGCTGTTTTCCTGCGCGTGTGTGTGTGTGTGTGTGTGTGTGTGTGTGTGTGTGTGTGTGTGTG
>NW_022280137.1:572359-587297 GCF_004355925.1 Anarrhichthys ocellatus
TGTGTGTGTGTGTGTGTGTGTGTGTGTGTGTGTGTGTGTGTGTGTGTTCTTACCAACCCATAAAATCCATAAAATGTATATTTGAAACATTTCTAAAGTGACGTCTTGAAATTGCTTGACAGCACAAAACCTCAATCAATTCAGTTTATCAGTGTCGTTACCTTGCATTGAGGATAAATTACTACTCTACGTAGCGAACGTTGTGGTGAGTCACCGCCTCCTGTTGTGGGCCACTGCTCTCTTAAACTAGCTTGTACCTTTGCAGCAGGTCTGTTGAAGTCATTGCACTTCTTCGTCGGCGTGACGTAAAGATCTGGATGTCCCGTTTAATGGGGACATCCTGCGAGACATATGAGGCACATCCATCTCTTCTGGAGCAGCAGCAGCCCCCGACCTCTGAGCTGTAGCTCAGCTGTAAACCATCCGCTGCTTTTTCCTTTTTCTCCCAGAATGCTTCTCTGCTAGCTCTCTGGTGACTCACTGTCCCCTTTTTTTGTGGATCTAAGGCTCTGAGCATCTGTGCGTTTCATTTCTCTGTGAGTGTGATTGGGAGCACGCTTGTTCAGAATTTGTCAGAATCTACTTTCCAGGTGTTCCTCTTCTTCATCTAAGTCATTCCAGAGTCAGGGCTCAACAGTAACGGTTGCCCGCCTCCCCGGAAAGTACACTCTGTGTTTCGGGCAAGTGGAATGCCTCATGCAGTCGTCCTATCGGGCAAATGAAAGATAAATGTGATCTTTATTAGGGGCCCATGATCAGTAAAAATATGCGATCGGGTGATCCCCATTAATGCCTGATCATGCTACATTGTGAGCAACAAATCCGTTGAAATCAGCAACTTTATTTAACGTAGCTCTCCTCTTGCCCGTTGTCAGCAACCGGTTGGCCCCATAGTCCTGATTGGCTAAATAACGGAGCTAACAATATATCAGCATTTTCATCACACATAGAAATATTAAATTGTAATTCATTCCCATCATGCTGCTCAGAGCAATCACAGTGAACCGCTCCTCTGCCGACAGCTTAGAGTCTCTCCGTTATTCTGCTAATAACGAAGCTAACGGCTAAAGTGTGGAGGTTCCATTCAGTTATATTATGGGGCGTTCAAGCTCCAGACACAAAAAAATGGGTATTGTGCGAAGGTTATAACTGTAAATGTAAAATGTAGTGGGGGCGAGAAATTTAAATAAATCCAGTTTTTTGAAAGATGTTTTCACAGCAATATAATAAATATATAATAATACATATTAGAGAGGGATGTTTGACTTCCTAACACTAGCTCTAAGCATCTTATGATACATAATTAAAACTACTAATGCCTCCCAAAAAATGAATCAAAGCAAATTATAAAAAAAAATACAATTATTTATGATAAAAATTGTGTGTTTTATGCAAATAACCACTATAGATAACAAAGTTAAAGTAAAACATTTAGAATGTTTTTTTGCCCAATTGTTAAAAATCTCTTGTTGACTTTATTAAGTAAGTTTGGCTACCGGGTGAGTAAAACCCCTCAGCCACTCCCCCGAGGGGCTGCAGCTGTGGATCAATGCTGGTGTATCGACGAGCCAAGGACGGGGACAAACGTAGACGCTGCAGTCTCTTAGGCAAGACGTATCGTCCTCTCGAGGGAATCGACGGTCCTGATCCTGGCATTGCTCATGTTGTCGATATCTAACACATAGTCGTCCATGCTGCCCCCCCCCGCCCTCTCACATCGACAAAGCCGTGTTGTTTTCCCAGGTGTGTGTCACATTCCTCTGTGGATGTTTGCGGGTTGGAGGGCCAGTACGAAGTCGCTTTCACACAGAGGAGCCAAAACACACACACACACACACACACACACACACACACACACACACACACACACACACACACACACACACACACACAACATGAGTGCAGTACAGCAACATGTAAGAGTCAGCAGTTTTCTTTTGCCAGATGTTTTTTCTCTCTGTCTCGCTCACTTCCTCCAACATTTCTTCACCCTCACTTTATCGAGGTCCTCCTCTTTTCTTTTCTCCCCGTATGCCTGCCTTCCTCTCTGCTCCTCATCCTCGCCCCTCGACTAAATATGATACTGAATGAAAGATGATGTGTGTTGGGTTGCCAGGGACAACCAAGCCAGGCTTAACGGAAGGTCGGGGGAGAAAGTGTTGACATTTGATGAGGAAGATTTATTTGTGCCTTTCTGTGTGCGTGTGTGTGTGTGTGTGTGTGTGTGTGTGTGTGTGTGTGTGTGTGTCTCTCGGGACAGGAAGGGGAGGGCAGGCTTATTTGAGCTGTTTGTGCTCCAGATGGAGGGAGAGCAGAGACGATAACAACAGCAAATATAGCTCAGCTGCAGGGGGATACACATCCTCCTTCTCTCCCCCCCCCCACTCTCTTTCATTCACTCTTTTCTCTCTTCATGTTCTCCATGCCTTTCTGTCCCCCACCCCCTCTCTCTCTCCTCTGTACTCTCTCTCCCTCTCTTTCCATCCCTGCCTGGGGTTTGCTCTGTTTGGTTACAGCACTGGGCTTTGCTGTGTGAGAGGCAGCTAGCTAACTATGATGCTGGGAAAAGACTACATGCTGGCCATTGTGATTGTCAATTACGAGGGTAGGTGCATCTGTCGGGAGTTGGCTGCATACTACAGTTTGAACGCTGCGTGCGTGCGTGTGTGTGTGTGTGTGTGTGTGTGTATGCACGCACAAGCATGGGTATATGTGTCTCTTTCAGCACAGGGATAAAGTTTGTTTCTGCAATGGTGTTGTTCTCTAGATATCTGTGGTCTGTGCATGATGTGTGTGTGTGTGTGTGTGAGTTGGTGATGGTGTGTGTGTGTATGTGTGTATGCGCTGTGTCGTTTCACTGAGAGAACATGTGTATGTATTTTGCACTCCCCTCCCCCTCTCCCCTCAACTCTGCTCTGGCAAGGAGCTGCATGCTAACGGAGGCTATCGTAGGCTAACTGCTACGTAGCTCGGCTGTGGCACGTTTCCCCACAGACTGCACGCTTTAGCTCTTCCCGTCTGATTCCACACTCGCAGAGTGTGACGCTGCTAACTTGGAGGCATGATGCACCATTCGAGCCAGTGGTATCTCCCTCCCTCTTTCTCCCCCCCCTCCCCCCCGTTATGTACGTACATGCTTAAATCTAAATCCAGTTCATCTCATGCTGGCACCAGTTCTCCGAGTCACCATCTTCCCCCTCTCTCAGCAGACAGACACTCTCCGGTTCTCTCTGTCGTAGATTTTCTGACCCATTTTTTTGCTCATAAAAGACTGCAACTCCCAGAAGGCTCAGCTTTACGACTCCTCGCTCTAAAGCACAGCCTTCAGCCCCCAGGGGGGATGTCTGCCAAGAGCGTATGTGCGCATTTTCTCTACACTGTATGAGCCATTTCTGTTTCCATTAAAACAACCAAACCTTTAATAACTGTGTGCGTCTGAACTCCCCAGTCGTCATGGTGACATGTGGCCTGCTGCCGTAGCGACAGGGCCGTGGGCTGCGTTTCATCTGCATGGTCAGCAGTTTCAGAACTCGTTATGTCACTCACACACACACACACACACACACACACTGCTGACCAGTCCCTCAGAGCATATATCACCTTTATGAGTCTCTACATCAACGTCACACACACACACACACACACACACACACACACACACACACACACACACACACACATACATGCCATCAATAGTTCTCTGTGTGTGTGTGTGTGTGTGTGTTTCAAGGTAAACGCTGTATTTCACCTCACATTCCATCACTGTCAAATAAATGATGTTAACGGTCTGCTCTCTGTGCTGCCGATGTGTTAGAGAAAGGAAGTTTAGATTTTTGTAGGTATTTGATTGCAGTTACATTCATTGTTGTTATTATTTCTCGTCGGTCAGCTTCATTCAGTTGTACATAGTAATCATATAGCAGGTGAATATGGGAAAAATGGACTCCCACACTGCTAAAAGTTTCCCTTTGTGCGAGTGATATGCAGTATAAATTGAGTTTGCAACACTGATGCTTTCATCGCCATCGCAATATGGAATAAACTTTAGGAACTATAGGGTTGGAGTCAAATTCAGAGGCAAGGCTGAATTATTCTAATCGACACGAACCACTGCAGACCTGCTGTTTTCTTGATCTGGAAAACAAAGTGGCACTGATGACGTGGTCCCTCATTTTTCTGATTTCATTGCCTCTTAAAAATGATTTGCTGTCGGTGTTCGTGGTCTTCCATCTCACGTAAAATACAACAGCAGCGTTTAGCAAGTGTTCCTCAGTTGTTGTCTGAGGAAAGACACGGCTGGTCGAATGACAGCTGCTGCTAATCGCAGTCAGCTGTTGATATTGTTCAGTGTATGTTCGTGTGTGTGTGGGGGGGGGCGCTAACTTCCATTTGGTCACATGGAGGAAAAAACTTATGTTTGTGTGTGTGTGCGTATGTATACAAGCATTTGTAAGAAAAGTACACAAGAGGTCTGTGACTTTTCCCCCCAGATATCTGGAGTGAGCAGTCCTTCCAGACCGACCCGGACCTGCCTCCTGGATGGAAGAAGATCACGGACATGGCCGGCGTCTACTACTGGCACATTCCTACGGGCACCACCCAGTGGGAGAGACCCGCCGCCCGCCCAGCACCCCCGGGACAGACCGAGTCCCAGGCTCCGGGCGAGCACGCGGCCTCCACGCCACGCAAGCACTCCCTGGGCTCACTCAGCCCCTCGCCCACTCCTGACCACGAGGTGAGAGACGGAAAACAACAAGCTGACACACATTTTAGCTCTGACTTCAGTCTTATTTGTGTTTTTCTGTTTTGTGCTGTAATTGTCAGTTATATTAGCAGCTGTTCAACTGGGATCACCTGAGATGGTTGAAACAGGCTGTTAGTCGTCCATCCATCCACAATGTAAAGAGACGATGAAGTCACAGATTTAAAGTTACTGTGAGGAACTTTTAACTGGTTATGAAACAGTCTCAGTTTCATACTATATGACCTTCATAAAGTAAACACAAGAATATAATACAAATATAATGAAGTCAAAATTACATATGCCGTAGTAATATTGTCGTATGCCTCCAATGCAATTCACTTGAAAATTAAAATCCTCTTTATTAGTCTCGTTTGTGTTTTTAGAACCTCGGGGCTTGATCGTCATTATTACAATTGGAGACGCCCCACAGCAGACAGTTAATATGAGAGCAGCTGCTACAACGCATGTGGATATAGTACGCTCGGTTGCCACATTATTAAGTACACCGCGCTAAAACTAATGCAGTCTAACACCACAGTCCTCCTGAATCCACTGTGTGTGTGTGTGTGTGTGTGTGTGTGTGTGTGTGTGTGTGTGTGTGTGTGTGTGTGTGTGTGTGTGTTTGTGTTTGTGTGTGTTTGTGTTTGTGTGTGTGTGTGTGTGTGTGGGTGTGTGTGGGTGTGTGTGTGTGGGCGGGCGGGCGGGCTCACTTGCAGGCGTCCCAGGCGGAGGTCTTCTTCGGGGGCTCGACTCGCTCGGGCAGCACCACCTCCGACAGCTCGGTGGAGCCGCTCTCTGCTCACGAGCCCGTCCTCGCCACGTGCGGTTTCGTCAACAGCTGCTACTTTGTGAGTAAAGCGTCTGTGGTATTCTGCACATTTTTAAGCCTCGGTATTTTATCGTATGTCCTGACTGAGATCAGCCAAGGGACTGGCAGACATAGGCAACGAGACGACTGGGTAGAGGGAGTGAGACAGAGAAGGGCGACGCCGTCGATACTGCGGTCGAGCAGCAGAGCAACAAGAACACGGAGTCAGTCAATCAGTCATCATGCAGAATGATGGAGGGATATGGAGAGAGGAAGGGAGAGTGATGGAGAGGAGCACGGTGTAGATAAGATATTGATCCAGTGAGAATGGACTGATGTTGACAGATAGATGTGCCAAAATCTCATTCTGACCTGCCGACTGCTAGCCAGTGATACCAGAGCCAAAATGGCAGACATAATCTTTTTTTTTTTTAAATCTTCATCTCTCCCCGGTTCCCTCTCTTTCCCCTCCTCAGCCTCGCTCCACATCTCTACAGGGGAGTCCTGATCCAGAGAGTCGCTCTCAGCTTCTTGAAGATGAGGACAAGGTAGGATACTTCAACACTCTTCTGTTCCCCTTCTGCTAACCGCTCGCCTGGTTCTCCTGTTATCGCCCCGTGGAGTTGAGCTTAATGTCTTTCTTTCTGTGCCGTGTGCTGTGGCACAGATAGAAAAATAAAAGAAGATACTCACAGCATCTGTATGTGTGCATTCTACTGTATATTTGTGTCACCTACAGAGCAGGGAGTTCAGTGTTTGGACATGTCTTCTTTGGTTTGGACAGTTATTGTGCACTCATGGACACTTTTTTATGAGCAGGAACACAGTGAGACGTTACAGACACACATGGCACACAAAGTCCACTTACATGTTTATCTTTAAAATGTTAAATGAACATACTAGTGTATTGTAGTGTTTTTGTTTTACCATTGATTCTTTAGTGGCTTTCTATCTTGCAAACTGGATAAGAATTATTGTTATTATTATTTGTATTATTATTAATCAGTTTTATACATTTTATTTTAATTACGGGGGGGCTTTTTAATCTTTTTATGGGATCGTCTACTGTCTGTATTGTTCCACATCGTACTAATCAGGAATCAGCAGATTCTCAGCAGCAGGCCGATCAATAGCAGCATGAGGCATTTTGATCGGCAGCATTTTTCCTTTTTAATAAAATGTCTCGCTGGGTCGCTCCTCATTGCAGCAGGCGCTCTGTGTGGAGTGAGCTAGTTAGCTAACATCCTTCTTCTGTCTTTCTTCCCTCGCTCCCTTCCTACCTTTCCCCCTACCACTATGTGTGTGTTTGAACACTGTGTGTGTAGAAACAGCCGTGGAGTGATTTTGGCGGAAAGATTGATAGTGAGATGTGGAAGGCAAGTATAACGCACTCAGCGGGTCTCTCTCGTGGTGCATTTCACAGCGTGGCATCATGTGCTACCACTTCACTGCCTTGTGCAGAGAGCATGCGTGGCTGATTGTTCCACATAAATGCAACCGCACCGACCACAGCATCTTCGTCATTTGGCTGCAGCAACACACACACACACACACGACAGGTTGTGTTTTCCTCACTCACCTATGAAATGTTGTCGTCTTTTCCCTTCCTGCAGAAGGGAAAGAAGGGCAGATCTGAATGAACGTTACACGTTAACTCCCTTTTGTCCATGCAGCATGCCCCCATGTACACGTAACACGCCATCCCTCCATCCGGCGAGGCCCACACAACGATGCATGCTGGCACGACATGCTGCGTGTGGTCAGAACATTTACTCTGTGCCTGCTTTAGCCCCTCTCTCACTCTCCATGTAACCTAGGAATGGTACGGCAGTCATACATGTAGGTGTGGGGACGGCAGCTCTAGTCGGATAAAAAAAGCACATTGACATGTTGAAACTGAAAGAAAGGCCCAATAGGAGGTGAACCTATTCAGACCTCATCTGTCTGGAGCCGTTACATCATGAGGGACCAGACGTCACACAGAGGACCGTTTTAGCAGACAGTATTACAGGTTACATGTGTGACACGGGCTTCAAGGGGGGGGGGTGTTTTTCTGTGTCACGTTGCACACTCCTGATAATGTCGTCTGTACATGCCAGGACCTGCAGGCGGCCACGGTGAACTCCGACCCCAGTCTGAAGGAGTTTGAGGGTGCGACGCTTCGCTACGCATCGCTCAAGCTAAGGTGAAACGCCTTTACACACACACACACACACACAAACACACACACTCTACTACACTTGTCTGTGTCTCTTACCAGTCAAGCCTGGTTGCTCTACTCTTGTGTTGGAGTCACACATTTTTTTTAAACCTTTTTTTGTATTTTGTTTTTTCAGGAACCGTCCAGAAGTGGAAGAAGAGCAGTCCAGCAGAGCCAACAGAGACCCGGAGACAAAGGTAACAGCCTGCCTGAAGCATGCATGTATTTTAGTCCACATTGTTCTGCTCTTCTGTTCTAACAATGTGTACACACAGTTCCTTTTTAAATGTCTAAATGCTAGATAAATAAATGTTAGTACGGCAGCAGAATACAGCAATGTTTGAGATCTTTTGCCGTATCTAAAGTTAGAGTTATCTAATCGCTTTAATCACTGCGGAACACAATCAACATTCCCAGGACACACGTGAAATGATTCTGTTTGCAGGTTTTTGTCTGTTTATGTCCCAGGCCTGTTTGTTTACTGGTGGTGTTTATGTTGATGGTGGCTGAGTGGAGCTGAGACATTAATCAATGCTGCCCTCAAGTGGCGAGACCAAAAACTACAGCTCAGCGCTGCACACAGGTGCATCGATCCCCAAGGCCTCTGAAACAGACAAAGCTGGGATTCAAATGAGACATTTCAAGTTGGGCTCAATAAAACATATGACTCAGTAGAAGGCCAAGCCAGAATACCAGCTAATGTCAGCGCAAGGAATACATTCATTTAGAGTCCAACTAATTCAACAGAAAAAATAGATGACTTAATTATCAGACACAGAGTCATTGCATTCTGTCACAAACTGCAGGAAAGGCTCAAATACACACCGAGGTGGATGTGTGTGTGTGTGTGTGTGTGTGTGTGTGTGTGTGTGTGTGTATGTGTGGCGTTCTCTCGGATCGCTGAGAAGATCGAAAGCGTCTCGGATTAGACTTTAAAGAGGACATCCAGCCTTTCTGTTTCCCTCTGTGTGTGTTTGTCTGGCAAAAATTCGCAATCCTTAGCAACAGTGACATCGTGATGAATACCAGACACAAACACAGACGAACAGTCAGGGCGTCTGGTCGGTAGCGCGCACACACACACACACAGACTTCCAGCAAATAGCCCACTGCAGCATCAGGATTGGAACGGCCCCTTTTCTACCAATAAAGGAGCTGTACACAAGGAAGGCCTCACTCAACAATTTCCTATCTATCTTAAGTCGAGAAACCGATAACTGCAGTACACACACAGGTGCCATTTTACTACCTTAAAATATTCCAATCAGGAGCGACGTCACTCAGAGTGAAACAATGATTTATTACACGTGCATGGAGGGAGTTGCTGAGGATCTGACGATGGTTTTTGAAATTTGACAGCAGCGATGTGATTGGCTTAGGGAGATCGCGGCAGAATCGGGTTGGTTTACTTAACGCCCATAATCAGCTGATTGAGAGAGAGATTTGTGAATAAATGAGAGTAAAGAGAGTCTTCCTGACTAAACATTAGTATAACAAGCTAAAACTCCTTATGGGCGCTCAGAGTGCTTTTTAAAATGTTTCAAGTGACAACAATATCACCACCCTAACCTCCTATGATAGAATAGCATCACACCTTTGCATTTTATTATCCATCTGGGCTACTATCTATGTGATTGACACACACTGAAGACATGATGTTACTATATGTCCTGCTGTGTTACACTGAAAGTTAGTAGTCCTTCACTTTGTTTTGATTTGAGCAGCTGATCCACAACCAATGGTTCCTTTGGTAGCGACTCACTCTATTAGCTGTCCTCTTTCATCGTTGACCTCCGTCGTCCACAAAGTACTTTCTGAACGGGCCGCTGAAATGAAATGAATACTTGATGAGGACAGACGGACGTGTCTCACTCCTCTTACAGTTTCTTCTTGTCCTCCAACATGCTTTGTTGTCCTCATCTGTTTATCTGCATTCGTCTTTGTGCAGTTCAAAGGATTTGGCTCGAAGCCTAAAACCGATCCCTGCTGGTCAGCGTGCCAAAAGCCTTGATATGTCTGTGCTCTCTGAACTGAACAACGTACATGTATCGTGTAACGTGTGGTGGCTTTGGCGTGTCCTCAGTGCTTCGCCGTGCGCTCTCTGGGATGGGTGGAGATGGCGGAGGACGACTTGGCTCCTGGAAAGAGCAGCGTCGCCGTGAACAACTGCATCCGGCAGCTGTCCTACTGCAAGAATGACATCCGAGACACCGTCGGCATCTGGGGAGAGGTGAGGGGGGGGGGGGAGGAGTGTTTCATGTGTATTGTTTTGCTCCGAGAACAAAAGTTTCTTTACAAGGGGAGGGGTGCTAGGAGAGAGCCAGGAAAAGACAGATGTGAACAGAACAATGTGTGTCAAAGATGGAGGGAGGGAGAGGAGAGTGAAGAGAGCAAAGTGGAGCAACGTTATGAAGTCTTTTCCTACCTCTCCGGTGGTTGTGTTTAATGTGAAGCGACAGAACAGGGAGAGAGAGAGGGAGAGGGCAGGAGAGGGAGAGAGAGGGAGAGAGAGGGAGCACTTCATCCTTCTTTCAATAACACACAGATAGGCTTCAGGCAAATATACTTATAAAAGAAAAAAAAGTAAAAGAAAGCAGCTGACCTTTTTAGATGAATGCTTTTTTCTTTCTTTGCAATGTCTTGAGCTGCAGGAAATAAGGATTTTGTGTGTGTGTGTGTGTGTGTGTCTCCAGGGGAAGGACATGTACCTGGTGCTGGAGAACAACATGTTGAACCTGATCGACCCCATGGACCGCAGCGTGCTTCACTCTCAGCCAATCGCAAGCATCCGGGTCTGGGGTGTTGGCCGGGACAACGGCAGGTCAGTCACCGTTTTTTCTTATATTGATTAATTTCCCCCTTTTTGCTTGTCCTCATGATTAATCATTAGCGTGCAAGGTTTACCCAGAATGCACGCCATGCTCTACTAAATCATCTCTAACATCTCCGTAGTGTCTTATCAACCTGGGTCATGACTTAGTGAGGCTTCTTGTTGTTTTCAAGCACTTTAATAATTGATGGATTAGTCACTCATTTAAATGAAGTCGATGGCACATCGCTCAGTTAAACAGTAAAAGGTCAGGATGACGGTGGAGGGCAGCAGACGGCTGGTGTGGTGACGGGCAGAAGAGAGGAGCTAGTGATTGATGATGAAGGATAAATTCATCGGGACAAAGGAGAGGGCGGGGGCGGGACCCCCTCCCCCCCCTCCGGCAGTCCGTCCCTCACTTTCACGGCCAAATCCACCGACGCCGCATGGTGGTGCTGCCGGGCGACTGGCAAAGAGCGCTCTGCACTGCTGCTGGTGACCGATTCAAATGTAGATTATCAGGCACAGCCAGGTGGACTGGAGCGGTCGGTAGCCGCTGAATAATTGGAGCTGGCACACACTCACACACACACACACACACAGACACACACAGACACCAACACATGCATAAGCAGAAGCGCACTCGGGGAAAGAGGTAAGGCTAAAAGCTCTTGGCATATTCAGAACTGCAGAATTCTGTTGCCTCGGCATTCTCTCTCACTCTCACACACACACACATACATGCAGCGCTGTAGCAGAGGGAAGAGGAAGAGGGGGGGGGGTTGGCAGGAGAGAGGGGGAGAAGGGGGATGGAGCTGCCAGAGGGGGAAGGTATGGTTAGTGCTCTCTGGGTGTGGAGCAGGACAGGTTGAGGAGTGAGCGCACGGCCGCGGTATCACCAAGGAGTCGACGGTGTGACGCTCCCGTACGCAGGATCACGGCCGCGTACAGCCGTGAGTAAATCTACATTTACCTTCTGTAATCTTGCTTTTTTGAAACCACCACTGCTGCTGTTTAGCTTTATTACGAAGTAGCAAAATAAAAGATCAGTCTGTGGGAGATTTGTAGCCAGTGTGAGGCCGTGCATGTGACAGAAAAACTCAGGTGGAGTGTGAACATCCGATGTGAGCGATGAACCGAGAGCGGCTGATCACAAATAGATGAAGAGAGTCCCGTTCATCCGAGTCCGGAGTCTGAAAACAGCAAACGTTCGCGATGCTGAGAAGCTCCAAGCGATGAAACGTGCATCAGTTCACGACTGACACGTGTCCGTGTGTGTGTAGGAACGCAGTGATGGCAGGAGCTGCTTTTATTCTTGTATTTATTCATGAGTTGTTGGACCGTTTGCCTTTAAAGATACGAGACCTTTTTGATTTGAAGCCCAGTCGTAGTGAGGAGTTCTCCTTCTCCATTCACTCACACACACACACACACACACACACACACACACACACACACACACACTCTCACAGTGGTCGTGTTGGCGTAGTAACCGTACCCCTCTCTACACATGTGCCACGAAACTCATTATCACCATAGAGATTACAGATTCCCACGGCAACCTTGACATTTTCAGGGGCGTCGGCATGATGATGAGATTATAGTGGGAATGAGATATCCCCCGCCCTCCTTTCCTCTGACTTTTATCTTCACTCTTCATCTTAGTGTTTTGTTCTGCCCTCATCTTCAGCGCTTTTATATTAATTGTGTACGTTGTGGCCATTCACTTCCAGTCTCCTCTGCCGGTATTTCACTTTCCTCTCGTTGTATCCACTCGCTCCGCTCCTCGAGGTAACTTCTTTTTTTACATTTTTTTTATTATGTGTCTGTCAGACACTCCCAGTCTATTTCCTTTATGAAAAATCAGCCGACAATGAATCCAGAACATCTCTCTGTCCTGCTGTTGCTCTCTTCTTCCTTCGCACCTTATTCAAAGTTCTGTCCGACTTTTATATATTTTCCCTTGGAGCAAAAATATGAAGTACGCATAAAAATGACCTGCGTTGCTGCTTTTCTGCACCGCTCTTCAAAGCTGTGTTTCTTGGGAAGTAGTTTCTGCACAGAACAAAGAAGTATGTAACTTGTGTTTTAGTGTGTGTGTGAGTTGCTGTTCGCCTCCTCTTTGCCTCCTGGCCCCCCAGCAGGGGGGCTGGTATAAAGAATTTGTTTTTTGTTCTGTCTTTTATTTCCACTAACTGGCTTCCTTTCCTCCCTTGCTTCCTTGGACACAGAGAGAGGTAAACACATTCCTTCCCCTTTCATCCCTCCCTACATTATCTCTCCATCATCTCCGTCATCCCCTTATTGTTTCATTTCCTCCGTGTCTCATTCGTCTCGTCTTCAAACTGGCTCCTGTGGTGAAGTGAAAGGTGACCTCCTCTGTCCTTGTCTGTCTACAAGCATTTTTTTTAAAAGTATGCACACACACGCACACACACACACACACACACACACACACACAAATGACACTCTTTTCAGGAGAGTTGCCCCTGAGGGGCTGGGCTCAGAAATCTTGTTACCCATCAGACCCGTGTTTCCTATTGCACAACATATTGAAGCACGCAGCTTGAAGGAAGTTATTCAGATGGATTTTATGTGCACATCTGAATGACGTAAATCAACGTGTGTGTGTGTGTGTGTGTGTGTGTGTGTGTGTGCGTGAGAGCTGTACTGGTTTCATTTGTTGCAGCTACATCTTCGTTCCTCTCTCTCCCTCCCTCTGTTTTCATTCCCTCTGTTCAGCTTGGTAGATAGTTTTTTCGGCTCCACTGGGCTCAGGGGAAAGTTCTCCCCTGCTGTCACTCATTCAACTCCCTCTTGCATCATGCTGCTCTATTGATCTCGAGGGTCCATTGACTTGTGTGTGTGTGTGTGTCCTGTATTCATCAGACAGATAAAGGTCAGCTAATCTGTCATCTGTCTCCAAGAGCTGTCTGTCTCAAAACTAGACACACACACACACACACGTCTAGTCTCTGAGTAGTACTGAAACTAGTAGTTTTCTCATTTCCACCCCCCTCGGTGTTTTTTTTCCTCCGTCCGTGTGTCTTCACTGACCCGGTGTTGTTCTCTCTTTCTCAGGGACTTTGCATACGTGGCGCGGGACAAAAACACCAGGATCCTGAAATGTCATGTGTTCCGCTGTGACACGCCAGCCAAAGCCATCGCCACCAGCCTGCACGAGATCTGCTCCCGGGTGAGTGGTTCAGCCCGGAGGCACGGATATAACTCCAACATGTGGAGAGAATGCTGATGTCATGATCACAATACATATTACAAACAAACTGAAGTGAAACACCTCGGGACAGCATTAGAAAAGTTATTGTTATTACGATTGTTTTTCTCATAATAATAATACCAATATTAATAATGTTATTAGAAAAAAAATAAGAATCATTATAAAATAAAGTTGTAATATTAGTATACTGTTGTAATTATATAAGAAAAATGATCATAAAATATTATACTCTTGAAAATAATATGTATAATGATCATAATGTTATCAGAAAAACAATCATAATAATAATAAAATTAAAATAATTATTGTAATTGTAATAATTAGAAAAATTATTACAATCATAATACTCATAAATAATAATAATGTATTACCAGCAGTGGTGGCACCTGAGCTCGTGTATTGTTTTATCATATTTACTATTCCACAGTCTCGGCACACATTTAACCGTAGCACTAATCTCCTCAAAGAGTCCAACAACAAGATTAAACTCATCTAAATTTTCTAAACACAGTTATCAGAGAGCTCTCTCTGCTCTGAGCGTCCTCTCTGAGATGAATACAGATTCATGCGAACCCGGTTACAAGAACAACATTTTTACTTTTTTTTATTGTAGTTGCTTTATTCACCGAACTCACCTGGAATTACTGGACTTTACTTTTGTTCCCAATGAAACATATTTACAGCTTCCGAAATCGAATAAGATGTTGTAAAAGAGCTTTAAATTCTGTCTTTGTTTACCGCTGACTCGAGCATAGTGTGTCCCTGAAATGTTATTCCTTTGAGGAAAAAGGTGACGAAGGAGCCATTTGTCCTTCTTGTCATCCTTCCTGCTAATTCTAACTCCCCCTCTTTACATATTATAGACCATGGAGTCTGTTTAATACAGAATTTTCACACTAGAAAGGATAAATAAGGAGAAGCAGAGACTTGGTCTCGGCAGGGGTCGCTGCCACAAACTCTCTGATTAAAGATATGTATAAATTATGTGTGGTATATTTCCATATTGTGTGTGTGATTCTGGCTGTTTTTGTCCGTCTGGTTCTGTGTTTTTCCGTATGTGTTTCTTTGGAAAGAGGAGTGTGGCCTGCTTAATGTGTGTGTGTGTGTGTGTGTGTGTGTGTGTGTGTGTGTGTGTGTGT
>NW_022280137.1:587307-608008 GCF_004355925.1 Anarrhichthys ocellatus
GTGTGTGTGTGTGTGTGTGTGTGTGTGTGTGTGTGTGTGTGTGTGTGAGAGTGTGTGTGTGTGTGTGTGCACGTGTGCACGTGCTCCCCAGTTGGAATGAGTAGACAACATGACAGTATCAGGGGTGAAACTGCTCGAGGTTTTTCCTGAGCTCTTTCATCTTTTTTAATTTTTTTCATCCCCTTTCACTGTCACATATGTTTCTCCTCATCTCCTCAACCTCCTCCCCCGTGTCTCTGCCACGGTATTCTGATTGTGCGTCCGTTGTTACACACCGTTTCCTCACACTTCTGTATCTGCCCGTCTCTCCATCCAGATAATGACAGAGCGAAAGAATGCCAAAGCGATGGCGGGCTCTCTCCATGACAGGATGCAGGCCGGACTAGATCTCCCTTTACAAGGTAGGCCTCACACATACTCTCAGCGTGTGTGTGTGTGTGTGTGTGTGTGTCTGTGTGTGTGTGAGAGAGAGATAGGGATTGTGACAACTGACTTGCATCAATAGACAGTCGTCACTTCTTGGGCACACTGCATGCATTTAAACTGGCTATTTGTAAGAGCAGAAAGTCTCAAATACCACCGCAATGTCCTCTGCTAATGCTGCGCAATGTCACGAAGAGTTCTGAACACAAGCAAAGTTGATTCATGAATAATTACATTTTAATATTTTTTCAAAGATGTTTTCTCAAAGACATCCAACCATCACTGCGAGTGAATTAAAGATTAAAGTGTGAAGTTTTCTTGTAAACAAACAAAGTTGACATTCGGTGTTACTCACCAAAACACACTGTTATGTAAACACGGCGCTAAAACTGTGTCCCTCGCAAAACCATTGTTTTCCTATGGTGCCTGACGGTGTTTAGATGCGCATAAACGTTTGAAGTATTCTCATATGGACCACTCGTCAATGTCACACTTGGCCCAGGCAGCCAATCAAATCAAGCAAGAGGGCAGGCTTTACTACTTTGCCACTCCCATCCTGTCTTGATGTGGTCGGGCTAGCTAGCTTGGGAGGATGTGAGAGGGAAGGGGGGGATTTATATCTCACGTCGTAAAGGTTTCATGTGTGCCGCAGTGAGCGGGTTCATTATGCAATTATCTGTTAATCACATATGATCTTAGTGTCCTTGAAGCCTGACAAATGCAATTCATTCCTCATAAAATACTTGCAGATATTAGTACAGTTTTTAAACACTGCATTATATACATCCATATTTACTGGCATGCGGTCTTCTTGTTTCTCTGCTTCGGCTCACTGCTCCTCCTCTCTGTGCGTTATCACTGCCAGCTATCGATCAGTAGGACGGCGTGAAATATAACGCTGACCCACTCGTAAAAAACATCGCTCTAGCTCTGCCAGTGGTCAACAAACTCCACACGCTACATGGAACAGTTGTTGGCCGTTAACAGATTTAGGGGTCCAGTGCACCAGCATGTGACAGTGTTCAATTATCTCAACTTTACAGCGATGTGGAGGGAGCTCCTCAAGTTTTTATTAGTCAGACAGATGGGAGAGGTAGCCTGCCAGGAGATGTTGGTGACAGTAAAACAAGATTTCTTAGTCGGCTAAAACGCAGACTCATGCTGCATTTCTTTGGAGCGAGACTGGTTCTCAATTTCAGTCCTAAAATAATGACAACGTGTCTTTTCTATCATCGCTCACCATTTTCTCTCCCGTCGCTGGGGAGAAGAATGATTGGCTGTGCCGCACCGTGTCCTTTACAGTATATATACGCTCGTGATCGGATGGGACGCAGGCAGGCTGACCGTCCGGCCTGTCGCTGACAGCTCGTCAAATCATGCTGCTGCGGTGCCTCTGCTTGAAATGAACTCAGAAAGAACTTTTTCCAACACCGACGAACTGGAGGTGCAGCTAATCCAAAGCAGGCTTCTATTATAAACTGGAAACATCCAGTGACTAGAAGGCCACCCTGAGAGCGCTGACCTCTGCCGAGGCCACGCCCCTTTTTTCGCAGTGTTAATGAAAACGCCCAAGTGATCATCATCCGCTCCAAAATGTAATATGTTCTTCCTTGACCAATGCTACACACTTCCACCAAGTGTCATGATAGTAGAGCCGGTAGTTCTGCATCTGTTAAACCAAACAAACCCGAGGACCAGAATGACTCCACATCACATCCTTCCGCTTCGTTAAAACCCTCCACAGTGCATCGAGGAAAGCCGTGACATTTAGATACAATGGAAGCCACCCAGAAGGTGGTCAGTATCCAGATATCTACTCTGCAGGCTGCGTGTGGACTCCCTCTGTAGGTGGGCATTGTTGCTTGTTGACATGGAATTGAAAATGCCCCTCTTGAACGTGTGCGTGGCTTCTCCCCAGCAGAGTTCCCCACACCAAAGACGGAGTTGGTTCAGAAGTTTCAGGTGCTCTACCTCGGGATGCTGCCTGTGGCCAGACCAATAGGTTAGTCCAACACTCGAGCGCACACACACACCTGGAGCTGTGATGAGATGCAGTCTAACTTTAGGTATGATTTTAATGTTTCTGTTTTTTGTTTTTTTTTAACATGCTCTGCTCCAGGAATGGACATCCTGAACGGAGCTATAGACAGTCTGATTGGCTCGTCCAACAGAGAGGACTGGACCCCTGTGGCCCTCAACGTGGCAGATGCTACTGTCACCATCAGCAAAGACGAGGTAAGACGCACATCTGCCGGAGCTGAACTACAACCCCACGACTTTCACTGGTTTTCTTCACTCTGTTCTTCTCAGTTTTCTGTATGGACAAGATAAAATATGATAAATCAAACTTCATACACAAGAAAGAACCGTAGGCTGTTTAGAAGAAGTGAACGTAGTCCATGGTGACGTCACCCATTGGTTTATGGACTGCCGTTTTAAAGCCTCGACTTCAGCATTTTGGCCGTTGCCATCTTGGATTTTTGTAACCAGTGAACAGAAGTGACCATATCTATAGTGACGTACAGACGCTGTATACAGCTCTGGTAGCACCCGGTCACTCACAAAGTAAGCACCCCGCTTTATGGTCTATTTGACTCTAAATGGACCATAAGTTACTAAATGAACATCATGCTGTATTGAAGAAGACTTGAAACTAGAGATTGAGACCATAAACACGTGTTTACAATGTTTACTGAGGTAATAAATCAAGTGAGAAGTAGAGACATTTTCTCATAGACTTCTATACAATCAGAGGAGTCGCCCCCTGATGGCCAGTAGAGAGAATGCAAGTTTGAGCACCTCCACATTGGCTTCACTTTTTGGAACCAGGGGTTGCCTTCTGGACAAAATGTGGGAGAGGCATTATAGGAAAACAACCACCAAGTTTCTATACATTCTTGCACTCTATGGCAGTGGGACAGAAGATGGCGGAGCATCCAAACGCCTGTTGGTTCGGTTGTCTGTTTAGAGAACCTACTGTTACTTCCTACAGACTAAACTCATGAATGTTGGTCATCTTTGAGCGATTTACTTCAGCTACCTACCGCTTTGTTATGTCTTGTGCAGAACATATCGCTGAGTCTGCCATTTATTTCCTTCAGCAGTCACCACACTTTTAAAGTGTGTCCGCTGCTCGCACTTCACTGTTGATTCTAACATGTAAAACAACAGAAAATGGTGGAAGGCGCGTCACTCTGGCTTTTCATTGTCAGACCTTACTGACATTGTCAACCATGAAAGGCAGCCAGCAGCCACCCAGAGCAATGGGACAAATGTGAAGTTTTAACAGTGTTCGACCGTGCAGATGACATAAAATGCCTTTTTGAAATTTAAATAATTTAGCTCTAACATCAAGGCACATAAAGCCCATCTGCTCCAGTGGACCTCTTTATTAGAAGGCTAAAGTTTTACTGGGTGGCTCCCCTGTATGAACATGTGGAACTATATGCATGCCTCTGAGTGCAGAACAAAGGTTGTAAATTCCCTTCATAATGTGTTTTTATGCTGCCTCTCCAGTAAAATCACAATCTGCATGTCTATGACTCTCTGATTAATCACCTACTGGTATGTTTCTGACCAGGCCGGAGAGGAAGTGCTGGTGGAGTGTCGCGTTCGATTCTTATCTTTCATGGGCGTCGGGCGGAACGTGCACACGTTCGCCTTCGTCATGGATGCCGGCGGCCATCGCTTCGACTGTCACATCTTCTGGTGTGAGCCCAACGCAGGGCATGTGTCGGAGGCTGTGCAGGCGGCTTGTATGGTGAGTCACTTGGAGTGAGGCTGTATTTCGGGACGGCATTTTGAGCCTCTCTTGCTCGTGTTAGAGCTGGGTTATTCAGCCTTGACAGATGGTTGTGTCACTGTCCGATCCATATGCTCTATTCAGGTTGTAATGGGGCCCTCTGTCAAAACACTGTTGGCGTAAAACATGCATTCAAGCCGCCCGAAGTTAAAATATAGTCTGAAATCAGCATCAGTCGTCTCTGAAAGAGGAAAGTTTTCTAGTATAGATTTGGATTATGCTACACATTGTTTACTGCTTTACAGGAGACGTTTTAAAGAGGAAACATGTACATTGATTTAATGTAACAAACTGTGAAAAACCTTTCACAGTATTTTTTAATTTATCATTATAACGTCCATAATCACAACCCAGAATGCGGTGTTTCTGCTGTAATGCAACCCATTAGTGGAGATAACTCTTCTCCCTCTGCCCTCTCTGCTGTGGGTGAGTCACAAGATTAGTCGACTGCTGGCTGGGCTATTGATCACACATCACGACTATGGATATATGGACGCACACACACACACACACACACACACACACACACACACCACCCACACACTAAAACTGATTCACGGTGACAGGAATCACCAGTCATTACTATTGATCACAGCTAGCAGCCTGCACCAGTCTCTCCCACAGACACATCCACAGTCGAACACTCAGCAGCTTGTAACTCTTTTATTTACAATACGTCTCCCTCTCTCTCTCTCTCTCTCAGCTGCGGTATCAGAAGTGTTTGGTGGCTCGACCCCCTTCCCAGAAGGCCTGCGGCTCGTTGCCCCCCGGTGACTCGGTGTCCCGTCGGGTATCGACCAGCGTGAAGAGAGGCGTCCTGTCCCTCATCGACACCCTCAAACAGAAGAGACCCGTCACCGAGTTGCCGCAGTAACCCGCGCAACCGACCCCCGCCGCAACCCCCAGTCGCCATAGTAACTAGTCGCATCGCCTCCAAAAAAACCCGTCGTCACCGCAGACCCCAGTAACCTTGGAAACACAGCGAATCCCCAGGGGTTTTGGGGAAACACATTTTAGTTCGCTTCTCTGAACTAAAATTGGAATTTGGCCTCAAGAGTTTATCGGCTCTTGGGGCGGAATTCAAATTTGTTTCCGCAAAATATGACATACATAAAGACTCTAATCCCACATCGAGAAGGAACCACCACAGAGAAACACCCGATGTGGTGATCGTGTACATAGAAGTGACTCTCATCCCCCCTCAGCACAGAGAAGGAGTGAGGAGAAGAGAGCAAAACCTGAAGAGGAAGTAGGAAGTGCTCCTTCCGGCACAGCGCGAGCTCATTGCTGCCCAAACTGCTGATCTCTCCGTGCTCTAATTGTATTTGTGTCTGTGCTGCCAGCATGACCTTGCACACCTGGCCACACCCCCCCATGTCACTCACCTGGTTGTCCTGTTAGTCTGTAGTGCCCCCCCCCCCCTTTCTCATTGTCCCCTGTGGACCGTAACGTCAAGTGAAATGGAAGGACAGAATCGTGAAAGCCATCGCGTCTGATTTTCAAATCGGCGCGTAATGAGTGAAAGAAGGAAGCTGCTTCTGACTAAAAATATTGGGTCATCAGTCTACACACACTAACCTGATCCTGCATGAACTTTTTGTATCAAAGTGAACCATTCTAGACAATATCGATACACTGCTGCTGCTTACAGGAGGGTGAGAACGTCGGCGTGGAGGGTCTAAACGAGCGGTGACCTTTCACCCGAAACATCCCTCATACACTTCCTGTTTGCTTGTTGTTTTTTGTTCTTTCGTTAAGCCTTCGGGAAAACGACAGACGATAGCCATAATGGAGAAGGAGATAGGGATGAACCGACTATTCCTTTAAATCCCACCTCTGCATCAGTCCTCAGAGACTTCATGTCCACTTATAAAAACAGGAGAAAGGCTGGAGGAATCATTCGTAGAAGACAAATGGAGGAATGTGTTTTTGTACCTGCGGAGGTGAGAAGGAGAACAGACGGGTTTCACCTCCGGATTCGGCTGTTTTTTTTGGAGAGGACAGCCAAACAGAGAGACGTGTTGACTCAAACCAACAGGACTCTCCCGGGCTGTTATCTATGTGTGTCCAGGGTTCTGTTCACTTGAATTCTCAGTTGTTGTTGTTTTTCATTGCCTCCTTACTGCACCACTGTTATCATCAGTGCCACTAGATCACCTTTGGTCTGTTTTCTGTAGTTTTTCCTCTCACACATCTCAATTCAACACTGCTAGCTCCTCATTATCGCATATCTGACAAGCTTGGATGTACGGTAATAACTAATGAAGTCTATGACGTTTATTACTCAGAAACATCAGAAACATATTTTTTAACTCTGGATGTAAGGCAGAAGATGACTACCTAGCTAGTACAACTGTTCGTTAGCTAAAACCTCTGAACCGAACAGCGACTGTTGAGGGAGCAAGGTGTGCGTCTCCAGTCTGTCAAGCTTTAGGGCTGCTCCACGTGGTGAAGCAGCGTGTGAGGGGAAA
The DNA here is from genome assembly GCF_004355925.1 of Anarrhichthys ocellatus. Classification (NCBI taxonomy): domain Eukaryota; kingdom Metazoa; phylum Chordata; class Actinopteri; order Perciformes; family Anarhichadidae; genus Anarrhichthys; species Anarrhichthys ocellatus. The sequence goes on from NW_022280137.1 coordinate 594,004, forward strand.
AAGCTATAATGTAAGCTGCAATTGTTAGCATGTCAGGCTAAATAGCTTACTGTAGCCAGTTAACTATATTTTATGGGTTTACAGGTTACGTAAGAGAAAAAGCATAACCTTTATCAGAGTTGATGTGAGCATCTCTGTTCTGCTCTTTACTGGATTTGAGGAAGTCTACACCCAGCAAAGAGCACCAAACACACGGTTAGTCCAGCTTCCTGAAAGCCTGAACCTCTGTCCCGGATGTCCCAAGTATGTAAGCTAAGCAGCCAAACAGGGCTATGTTAAAATGAAATAACACTAAACGTACTAATACTCGGACTAACTGGCTGTACGCTGCAACACAAGAACACAGTTTCTATATTTCCATGTCTAAACGGATCATCAACTGCTGAGAAGTGTTTTTGCTGCTAAATGTAGCTTTAGCCTGAGTCTTTTAGCATGACGTGGTGTATGCAGCCCTCAAGTGGTATCTAAAGGAGGCTCAGCGAGCGGCCATGTTTACTGCAGAGCCTCGTTGCCTCCGCGTCTTGTGCCGAGCTGTTGAACCAGTTCACCGCTAGTGGAGGGAACCAGGAGTGTAATTGAGATTCTAGTGAGAAAATTCAGCCGCATCACCTTCTTTTGTCACGAGGACGTTGAAATGTGAATGAGATGACAAAATGTGCGTGTACATAACTTCAAATTTAATATAACATTTGGCATTAATCATTGTTATAAGCTATCTTTTCCTTTTTAATGTCTGTAGTTATTTCCTTGTAATGAAATGCCTTCTTCTTTGAGAACTCACCAAATGGCCAAAGTGTTAAATAGTGATATACATTGTTGTAGATAAGAAAAAAAATGCCAGAGCGAATAATGAAACAAGGAAAGGTGATTGGACATTTCCACAGTTGTCAATTCCGTTTTATGGTGAATTTAACTGAGCAATTATCTATGCATTATTTTGATCTCGAGAAAATGGAAAGTCGTGAAAAGCCTCGCATGCCCGGACGGTGGAAGGAACGACTGTATGTACTGAACAGAAATATTTTTTATTTTATTTATTCTATTTTATAAAGGTATATACTGATTTTATTAGTTGGGGCAAGTAAAGTCTCTTGACTCGGTGTCATTGTCTCGATCCCCGGTTTACTCACAATGCTCCAACAAGCTCCGCTTTGCAGGAAAAAAAAAAAGGCAAATAAAGGAATATATCTTCACCTTGTACAGTGTACTGAGAGCCGGGGGTCCACTGTTGGTCTCAACAGTTTGACAGGAGTCAAGAGGAAGAGGTGGAGGATGATGATGGTGGTAATAATAGTGGACTCCCGGCGTCTCTGTCAAGCTCACTCACATAAACGACAACAAACGCACACCTTTCCCACAGATGGATGTGTCGGCTTCTGTTTGCTGCTCACCGATTTGTACACTTTGTCAATGTAATCAATTGTGAGAATAAACAGCATTATAAAACCGAACACTGTGTCTGTGTATCAACGCTGCAGCTCATTGTTGTATTCATTACAGATGATTGATAAAGGTTACCGCCTACTCAGATTGTTCTTTTTGATAAAGTTTTAGAGGTCTGAGAAGATGACCGAACGCATCATTTCAGGAACAAATGTGGGAGAATGAGAAGAAAATAAAAAACATAGCAGAATTATTATATTTCTTTCCTTATCATTTCAGACATCTTGTGACGGCTCAGATTTTTCTTGCTCCTGATCCACAGGTTTGGAGTTCTTGGTTTAATATATAAAATGTCAATGCCTATACAAGACCAAGAAGACTTCTTTAACTTGCCTATTGTGTCTTAATAAGGGACTGTAGTAAAATGATTGGGGTGGGAAGGGGGGCTAAAATTAATTATTTTCGATGGACACTCCCCTTGACAAATATTGTAAAATCCTCCCCCCAGTATTTCAAAATACTATCACATACCAGTGAACTATTATCATACTCATGATAATGTTGCCATTGGTAGCGCAAAGTGCAACGAATTAAAGATAACATTCTCCTATTTAACTTTTAATATGATATAATAAATCCTCATGGGGAGGTGTGAAATACAATTATGATTTAATATAGGATACCCTCCCTTCAGCAAAAAGAGAACAAATACACTGCTCACTGGATATTGTGCAGATTGCAGGGGAAGTATATCATTGAAACATTTGAAACAATAAATGACTTTGCCGGAAAAATAAAGCTTAACACTTTTTATGACGTCCATATGTCTAAAATAATCATAATTTGCTTATTGTACGGTATCATTAGTTATAACTCTTATGAGCACATAACCTCGCGATTGCCACCAAGTATTTCTCACACTGCTTATAACACATTTTAAAATGCTTTATAATGTGTTATGATTATCGTTATAAAGAATTATGAATAATTATGTGCGCTTTTACCTATAATTATACAGGGCCATAAGCAGATCATAAGTATGTTTATAGTGCATCCATACATGACCCTCCATGAATTCTTGAGCAATTTGCTTGTTCAAGGCAAACTCAATACAACATGACCGGTGTTTATAAAAAAGTATTTTCCTGAAGAAAACATCCCATTTCCTGTGACTAAGAATCATTTTTCCACACTGTCTCATTTGGTTTAACCCTTAAACAATCACTTCTGATGAAAAACAGAAACGTTAAAAAGAAAACATGTGTGGAAGACGAGGAAATGGGAATACCAAAATGAGTAAAGGAGCCCTGCATTCAACAGTGGTCTGTGTCCAGTTTCCTCTTTGTAAGTTCACTAATAAATGTGGATGAATATTTCATTTTTTCATGAATTTCTACGATGCCTAAATCTGAGAGCACTTGTCTATGCCAAGGTTAAATACATACAGTATGAGTAGATGGAGCTTGTGTTTCAGCACAGCAGAGTAAACCGCCCACCAGGATTAGTGTGATGCTGTTTAGACCAACGAGAGCAACGGCAGGGTGTGGCTGACAGAGAGAGAAACACACAAGAGTGAGAGAGATAACGCACCTTTTTATAGTGATCACATTAAAACTCACAGGCAAAATGCTAGCATGGAGGACAACACACACACATCAGAGACATGGGTCTCTTCCTCTATTTTCAGCGCCCATCCTCCACCCTAATAATTTACAAACAGTTCCTAAATGTTAAAAATGGTCGAGGGATTCAATTTACAACAATATTTAACTGAGAAAATATAGGCGGGGATCGGCCCGCAGTAGTCCGATCTGGGTATCGGGGCGAAAGACTAATCAAACCAGCAGGTTCCCTCCGAAGTTTCCTTCGGGATAGCTGGTGTCTCGCAGTTTTGTTTCTCACTGCATTCACGTGAATATGGTTCACTACTTGAGTTAATGTACTTGAAGTGAATATGAACTATGAAGTCTTCAGAAAAGTAAAAGTAACGGTACAGAACTGTTATGATCAAAATATACTTAAAATACTAAAAGTAATAGTCTTCATTATGCAGAGTGGCCCATTTCAAAATAATGTAAAAAATAAAATGACTATATTATAAATGCTGATTCATATGTTCATCAATTTAATGTTGAAGCTAATTTCAACTACTTGATATACTGCTGGTAGATTAATCTATACTAATACATAATAATGTATTCATTATCAGAATCTTCAAAGTGAATACATCTTCAAAATAAATGTGGTGAAGTAAAAAGTACAACATTTCCCTCTGAGATCTAGTGGAGTAGAAGTATAAAGTAGCAGAAAATGAAAAGTATAGCAGCCTACCTCAGAACTGAACAGTAAATTTACATGAAGACAAGTCAGCAGTGGCAGCAGGACATGAAGACATTTAACACTTCATTAAAAAAGTACTTTTTTGTTATTATCACATTGCCACGTATTTACACGATGTAGCATTTATTCATTCTTTAAAGTCTTTAACAGTTCATAAAAACAACCTGAGGACATTTTAATAGATTGTAGGAAAGTCAGCCAGATGAGAAAGAGTCGATATCAAGTATTGTTTGCTTGGAGCCGGAGGAGGGGGAGGAAATGGGTGGCAGGACAACATCTGCCTGCTTCAACACATCCTCTTTCCTAGGTCTGGCCACCTTTCCTCTGGCCTTGAGCGGGATCTCTGGTCTAGCTGCGTCCTTCAACGTTCTCTCTGCTCTTTCGAGCTCTGTGCTGGGCCCCTGCACCTGCTTGGAGGCTGCGTGGGGAGCGGCTGGAGCGGGACGGGCAGAGGACGGGGTGCTAAAGTCAGTCTGCTGTGATTTAACCGTTGGACTGTTACTTAGCTTGTGCGCGAGGGCCGTGATTGGAGACAAGTGGTTGGAGGGTTTTGCGGCGGACATTAACGTCAGCGTAAGACGAGGTATTCTTCTGGGTTTACTTCTTGTAAGCTGCTTCTTGTGAGGTGATTGGTTGACTTTAGTCTTTGTTGATTTCTTCTTGCGGCTTTTAGGGTTTTGCTTTGAGACTTCGGTTGTCTTGTTGGTTTGCCCCTTGACCTTTCGCTTACATCCTTTCAGCCCTGGCCTCTTCTTTCCACCCTTTTCTCCCTTATCTTCCTCCTCTCCCTCCTCTCCACATTCACCTCTCTCTTCTTCATGCTCTGAAGCTTCGACCAGATCTTCTCCATTCACAACCTCGCTTCCCCTCTGCCTTTCTTGGCTCGAGGGGGATGAGGGTTTGCTGCCGGCCGACGGAACGAGATTCTTCCTGCTTTTTCCCCTTTTACCGGTTTTTGATTGTTCAGGAATTATTCCACCCAGGAGGCCCTTTGCTGCCGCCCTCGCCAGAACATCGTGGACCGTCTCTACCTTGGTGGGATCCGCCTGCAAAAGCGAGGGCAGCTTAAGATTTGATGCGAGGATGCAACACACTAAAACTACGGGTCTCTGGGGCTACATAGCACCGAGGAGATCTATACAGCAAAACAGCATGCTGAAGAAATGAGCCATAAAGTTAACCTGCAGAGGAGGGAGAGGAGAGCAGAGTGTGGGGGATGATTTGAAAGACAACATGATAGTTCAGGCTGGTCTCATCCAGCATTCGCAGCTATACATGCGAAAAATAATGTGCCGCAATTCATAGATATCACACAAAATCATGTTCTCCACGAAATTATGAATAAACTATAAAGACGTTCCCTGTGTGAAACATGAAGTTAATGTTGATTTAGTTGTCACGTAACTTGCATACTTTAGTAACGGCACTCCGTCATTATTTTAACCCAAACAACAAACTCTACTAAACCTAACTAAGTCATTTTGTTGCCTAAACTTAACTGAGTTGTTTCGTTCGAGGACGGAAGTTTATTTTAAAGACCGTATGCATGTAAGGAGCGGAAGTTGACACGTGTTGATAGTTACAGTCACAAGCCACTTATCTTTGAGCTAAATGCTAACTTTATTGTCGGTATGCTAACATGATGATGTTTAGCAAGTAGAACCTTTATCATGTTCACCGTCTTACTTTGGCGTGTTAGCAGCATGCTAATGTTTGCTAATGTGCACTAAAGCACAGCTGTCAGGTTTGTCTTGTTTTCCCGAGATTCTTGGACACATCTGTTATCTGTTGTCTCCCTTTGATTTTTAAAAGAGAGATAGTTGCCTTACCCCCCCTGCCTCTCTATGGTGCCCTGTCGTCTATTTCAGATCCCTTTAAATCGACCTCTAGCACAGTTCGACTGGCGTGGAGTTGTTCGTCTGAGCAGCGGTGTGAAACACTCTGATGTCGATTTACTTTGACGTGGTGATCATTCGATTTTAAATGACTGCACTGCCACCGGACAGGTGAGCCCCCCCCTGTGTGTGTGTGTGTGTGTGTGCGTGTGTTAGTATTGGAAAAAAAAGAAACACGCTCACACATACAGTTCCCTCCCTGCACCATTTTTTTTAGCTGCAGGGGATCAAAGGAGCAGCATCTCATTTCCTCCTGGATGTACGTTTTATGAGTGGAGCGAGAGGATAAAAAGGGGGGGGGGGGCAAATAGACAGAGCAACGAGGTGATGCAACAAGACCAGAGGGCTGCAAGAACGATACAGATAAGAATTATCCATTCATCTTCACTGTGAAGCGCTGAAATGTTTCAGCAGCTCGGATGCATTTCATCTTTAACTTGTCTCTATTTTTTTATGGGGTGTTGGAATAGAGCTGCAGTGTTTCAGGGAGAGATAGTCAATGTGTGTGTGTGTGTGTGTGTGTGTGTGAGAGAGTGTGTGTGTGCGCAGACAAGCAGAGCCGCCCGACCTCCCAGCAGACGGACAGTAAAAGAGTGCGGCCTCAGCACTACTGCAAGGTCTCGTCGCAAAGCAATCGCACGCATCACACACACACACGGGCGCAGACACACACACACACACACACACACGCATCACAAAAACTCTGTTCCCGCTTCAAACCTCCAAACCTTGCCCTCCACATGTCCTCACTTTTTTTTTTCTCCCACCCCCTCTCTCACCTGTCGGGACAGCCGCGCGACGAAGCATCCGTTGGTGAACTGAGATGCTTCGAGCCGGAAGAACTCGGAGTCCGCCGTGTCCCCTGACTGGGAGTCGTCTGGGAAAATGGGGCCGTTCATCCTGAGAGAAAAAATGTAGCATTTTCAACTTGAATCCATCACTGCCACATTAATTCAGAGACATATTGCTTACAGGAATGGGAGTGTTGCACACAAGAATCGGCGGTTTCAGGGAATTATACAAAGGTTCCATAAATTATGTTGACAACCAAATACAAAAAAATGTATGTACAATTCTTGAAAAAGCTACAAATCAACTGTTGACACAGTGGGCACGACACATTCGTAACAGTATTTGGACAGCAGTTCCAGATGTAAGTGGATCCTCAGGACAGGCATGTCACTGCCAGCTGTCACCGCCGGTTCCTGCGTATTGGAACTACATCTGGCGTCCTCAACATTGGTAAACGCTGGTGAACAATTCTCAGAGGACCCAACGCTGTTTAAATATGGAGATGACGTGCTGATGTGACCTTCATTCACATGAAGAATTCTCAATGCAAAGCCATTTTTGGAAGCAAGATAACCGAGAGAGCGTAAATTAGCTCTCACTTCCATTCTTCAGCAGCTGGATGGAAACAAAAATGAAAGTATTTAATAAATTGAGTCCCAGAACATTATTCTCTATGAATTTTGTGGGCTTGAACTTTTATTGTTTGAATAAACAGGCACAGTGAAGTTTATTACATTTCTTTATAATAGATTAATGTAACAACAGTCTGGAGCAGCATTGCCCTGCCCTCTCTGGTGACAGCTTCCAGTCTGTAACCACACCCAACAGTGATGTCACGGTGTACCGAGAAACCCTGGCATACACTTCTACTGCATCAAGGTGGGAATATTGTGGCCACCTGTAAAAGTTGCTCTTTAAAATGAATAGTTTTCTCCAGGTTGTATACATCTTTCGAGAGCTTTATGATACATTTCTGGCATAACAGAGGCTTACAGTAAACTAATAATAATAACAATAAAATAATAATAATAACTAATAAGTATACACAAAAAAAAATACACAAAACAAACTCAAATCTGTTAAACTTACAAAACTTAAAAGTCAGAAGAAACCCTTTATAAATCCATGGATATGAGCTGTATCGATACCTCAAGTGGTCTTGTTTGTTAGGCCTCCCACTATACTTCAATACTGCATTTAACTTGAAATATATCAGAAAATAAAGGCAATGACACATATCAATATGCATAAAAACAACAGAGGCAGACATAATGTTTGTTTTACTGCTAGGTCCTCCCTATCCTCTTCTTTGAAAGATCCTTATTCAAGAAGTGCCAACAGGACTTCTTTAGTGCTGTAAACACGGAGGTGAAGCGGCTGCTGGTCGTCTCACTGCGCACTGGTGAGCTGATAAAAGAGCTTATGTGACCAAATGTAATGACATTTGGATTGATGGTGAGAAATGAGTTGTGTGGAGCAGCAGGCGTGAAACAGACTCTCCACCCCATCACCTCGACTCTAGGATTAACCACTGTCCCCACGGCAACCGCAGCTGATCCTTTATACTTGTTGTCAGGCCTGGTGCCTGTAACCTCTCTCACACTCACACACACACACACACACGTACATACGGTATATAAAGTGGAGATGTGAGATATGCTGTCATATTTACACTAGTCAGACATTATCTACTCACTCTCTCTCCTGCTGTGTGTAATTCTCAGAGATGAAGCTCCTCACTCCAACAACCAACACTGCTCCCAGTAGACCACACATACCAAAAACAATTCCTCGTTCATTTATTCATTCACGTGCAATATAAATAATCTGTTCAATAAGTGGGTTCTGCAGTTAGATATGCAATACAGCATGATGTTCAATTAGTAAATGATGGTCCCTTTTAAAGTCAAATAGACCATAAAGCAGGGTATGCTTTAGGGCGGGCTCACTGTGATTGACAGGTCTCTGCTGCTACTAGAGCCGTATACAGCGTTTCTACGCCACTCCTCATTCCAAATATGGTCACTTCCATTCACTGGTTGCAAAAACCCAAGATGGCGATGGCCATTTCGACGAACTCAAGGCTTCAAAATGGTAGACCAAAAACCAGTGGGTAACGCCACGATGACTACTTCCACTTCTTATATACAGTCTATGATCGGCATGTTAGCATAGCGTGTTTCGTGCTAATTAGCAAATGCTAGCATGATAACACACTATGCGAACATTGTGAACATAAAAACTTTAAACTAGCTATAAACCTTATACCAGACATCAGCATGTTAGCATTGCCATTGTGAGCATGTTAGCTTGCTGATGTTAGCATTCATCACAGCGTCACAGACCCTCTTTGGTTTGTTTGGATTAAAGACATGCAGGTGGGTTTTACAAGTGAACATCTTGCTGGATCAGTGAAAGTAATGATCTTGATGGTTAAGCATGAATTCAAGGATCTGACAGTATCTCAGGGACAGTCAGAGCACAGTCGGATTCAAAGTGAATTTGATGCTAAAGCAGGTGAGCTTCACTTTGCCAATCACCTTTCGCTCTCTGGTCAGGTAGTGGAGGGAAAAGTGTGTAAATGCCTTCAGCTTGGTGCTTCCTTTAAATGTACCTAGATCTACTTTTTCTAACAGCACTTATTGTTTTATGTTTTCTCTTATTACATTTGTGGTTTCAGCCTGTGTGCAAGTAATGAAAATAACATAATTAAATACTTAATAGACAGATAACTAATACCTAAACAAAGAGAGAGAGCAGGTTTGTGTGTGTGCGTGTTTACCTGAAGGGCATCAGTTTGGGGTGAGTGCGTGCTTTCTCTATCACTCTTTTCACCAGCTGTTCATTTTCCTCGGGATACACTGAGCGCGTGCAGTAGACCAACGTCTGGACCTTTGGGACTGACAGAGAAGATAGTACAGTGTTGTAGTGGTGCGTATATGTTGCGTGCTGTGTGTGGTCACCCCCCTTTTAATATGTACTCACAGGACAGAGCGTGTGCCAGTAGTCGTGCCTGCTGGTCGGCCATTTTGTGTATTTTGCTCCTGGACACAGAATTGTGACACAAGTCTGGCAGTAGATCCCAGTCTGACAACAGGATGAAATTTACTCAGCATTTGTGTCATATATGGGAAATTAAATGGAAAGACACTGCCTCTGTCAGTATCCGTATACATCTCAGTTTCTACCGGTTGATTTGTACGTATACCTCCGTGTTCGCTGTGGATGGTGGGCACGGGGTCATTGAGCGCGGAGGACGAGCACTGGGGCAGCACTACGATGACCTCTAAGCGCTGGACGGCGGCGTGCCACTCGTCCAGACCGCAGAAGGCTTCTGACAGGACTCACACGTCTACATTGGGCATGAATTTGCATCAGGAAATCAGAAATGGAAATTGAAAAGAAAATATTCCATAAAGGCTCACAACAGGGGCGTTTCTAGGATTCAAAGAAAGGGGGGCTTAGCATTTTTTTTGGATATCCATTGTTTCAGACAGTTCATAGATTGGTTCAATCAGAAAGAGTGTGATTTTGCTCTGTATTCAGTATATGATAACACAAGAGACAGAATTTCAGGGTCATAGTGAAATTTGACAACACAAATATGAACTTTTCTCAAATAAAGAGAGAAATAATTTTCCTGCTTGTAAAGGAAAGACGGATAAACTAGCTTTCATATCCGCGTCACTCCCAAATCCTAATTCTTAAAGGGACCGTACACAATGGATGGAGAATGGACCTGACAGTGTCAACTTTATATCGTTAAGTATGATGATAGGCTATTGGATTGTAATTTGAAGGGGGAGAAAACATACAAACCAGAACGCACGCACAGATGTAGCATGTTAGAGTTATAAATAACTTGTCCATGTGAGAAACAATAGTTTAATTTAATGACATCACCAAAAAAAAAACTTTTTTTTTTTTTTTTTTTTTCAAAGCCAATAATGACAAATTATTTGGGGGGGCTGAAGAACATTTTAGGGGGGCTTCAGCCTAAACGCCCTAAATAGGCCTAACGTCGCCCCTGGCTCACAACAATGTCCATTCCACTTGCATAACAGGCCTATACTTTTCTCTCTCTAAGGTGCTTTCATCGCTCACTTTTGATGTCCATTTGTGCGAGCAGTTCTTGCATCTCCTCTAGCTGCGCGGGCGTGTGATCGGCGGCACACACCAGCGCTCGGCCGGAGCGGGCGGCGGCCGCCACAGACACGTGAGCCACGGTCACAGCCGAGAAGGACCCCGCCACCAGGACGTCGCCTTTGTCGAACAGCAGGGGGCGTAACGCGCTCACCGCCACGCACAGGCTCCTGTCCTGCGGGGGGAAAGAGACACACGGAAGGACGCGTCGTTCACGCACACGTGGAGGATCGCCTTCCCTTTCTTTTACAAAACTGTCCTCTCCGGTGTTACAGATCACCACGTTGCTAATCAGGATTAAGTGCAAACCGGCTTCTTTCGGTTACACAGATTAGCAACTTTAAACTTTATGTCATAAAAAGGAAATCCGACTGCAAACTTTGAATCAGTCTCTCAGCAATAAAATGAAGCTGTAGTCTATTCATGTGTCTAAGAAGAACAATAAGTCAACCCCTGGAGTGATTCATTGCATTTCCTCCTGGTTAACTAATTGGGCAACCAGTGAGTAGCATATTTTGGGGACTTTTTAATATTCTTTAAAGCCTATAATTCTGCTTTAAATGAAGTGGACAGACAGAAACACATGTGCTTGGTGCTCCATAAGTACAGAAACCAGAAACCAGGCCATTTGTGACAAATGGTTGGCCAGCAAAAATAAGAACATTGTTTCATATATTATTTTCACTTCTTAGCTCACCTCTAATTTGAACTTCACTTCCTGGTAACTTTTCACTCACGTAGATTTATAAACCAGCATTTGTACTCTCTCCACCAGTCATCTTGTACTTGTCTTCTAAGATGATCTACAAAGGTCTATTATCATTAAGCATATTTACACACTTCACTCCACACACGCGTGTCCATGTAGTACCTGTGTTTTGAGTGCATGTGTGCTTGTGAGGCTGCTGTGCCGCAGCAGAGCATGAAGCTGCCGTGAGAAGACGAGTGTGTCCGGACAGAGAGGGTCTCTGCAGAACGTCGCCTCTCTGAGGTCTGTCAACAGCTCCACTTCACACAAGCCGGCGCCTCGCAGCGCTTCGCTCACTTCCTCAACACTACGGAGGAGAGGAGATGTTTTCTGCTCGATTGGACGCTTCATTTGAGGCAGTGACATAGTGGGGTTCTCCTGTTCTCAGGGTTGTCTGATGAACGGTGTTACCACAGGAACACATGCTGAACCTTTCTGTCTGAGATGCGCCCCGGTGAACTTCACTCACCATTAACCTCATCCTGCAATCCCCCCCTCCCCAGAGCCTGTCACTACAAATGCACAGTGTCACTTTATAAACGGCCACTGTGTTAAAGTTTAACACTTGTCTTTATACTGACGTGACCTGCTCCCATAGATCTAACAACCCTTGCTGGTTTAGACCTGGCAGAAGTGTCTTCAACTTGCATTCTCTCAGAAGCAGCAAGTCTGATTGTATAGAAGTCTATGAGAAAATGACTCTAATTCTCTCTTGATTTATTACCTCAGTAAACATTGTAAACATGAGTTTATGGTCTCAATCTCTAGTTTCAAGTCTTCTTCAATACAGCATGATGTTCATTTAGTAATATATGGTTCTATTAGAGTAAATTAGACAATAAAGTGGTGTATGCTTTAGGGCGGGCTTACTGTGATTGACAGGTTTCTACCAGAGCCGTATACGGCGTCTCTACTTCACTCCTCCGGATTTCAAATATGATAACTTCTATTCATTGGTTGCAAAAAACAACAACATGGCGACGGCCGTAATCCGTGTTTACTGTTTACCTTGTCTTGAGAGTATTGACCCATGCATACAGTGGCAGACGTTTTGCTCTGTGCTGTTTAGTCCTGACAGGATCAGACAGAAAACAGGAGATGCTCTGCAGATCCTGTTTCACTCTGCAGCGAGCAAGAGATGCTGCCAGCTTGGTTTTACACCTGTAATAAACACACACAGACACACACACCATCATCGTAAACATACTTCAGGTCACATTTTCACTTCTCCTAACTTCAGTTTGTGCGATATCCAGAATTAACTACAGTAAAAAGAACTCTTCAACGCGAGAAGCAAAAACACGTTCCATCTCCTCCCACACACACACACACACACACACACACACACACACACACACACACACACCTCTGCAGACTGCCCTCCAGGTCCCTGACTTCCTGCAAAGGCTCCTCCCCTTCCTTCGTTGAACGCTCACGCGGCAAAAAGCGTCGGTCCTGGAAGTCAAACAGCATCACCATCGCCAATGGCAACAAGTTGCCGCACTGCAAAACATGAGTGCTTCCTTCATCGTCATCATCATCACCATCATCATCGTCATCATCATCATCATTGTCATCATCATCATCGTCGTTGTCGGCGGCGGCATCATCATCCTCATCGTCATCCTCATCATCGTCATCATCCTCATCGTCGTCGTCGTCGTCATCATCATCACCATCATCATCGTCATCATCATCATCATCATCATCGTCGGCGGCGGCGGCATCATCATCCTCATCGTCATCATCATCATCCTCATCATCCTCATCATCATCATAATATAGACAAGAAAAATTCAATAGCAATAGACCTTGTTCCACAGACATTTTGACTCGTCATAGAGAGAGAAGCACATGCAACTCTGTTAACGATGGCTCGGTTCCTAAATACCATGCAGTAGATTTCAATGTTATCCACTAGACCTGTACAAGCCAAAGCGTCCGCTGTCGATTGTAATCATTGTCACTCGGACATTGTAAACATGAGTTAATGATCTCAATCTCTAGTTTCAAGTCTTCTTCAATACAGCATGATGTTCATTTAGTACATTATGGTCCATTTAGAGTCAAATAGACCATAAAGCAGAGTATGCTTTAGGGCGGGCTTACTGTGATTGACAGGTCTCTGCCGCTACCAGAGCCGTATACGGCATCACTACGTCACTCCTCCGCATTCGAAATATGGTAACTTCTGTTCATTGGCTGCGGAAAAAACAACATGGCAACAGCCGTAATCCAAGATGGCCACGGCTAAATCGCCGAACTCGAGGCTTGAAAACAACAGTCCACAAACCAATGAGTGACGTCACGATGAGTACGTCAACTTCTTACAGTTTCTGTTCACTAGGAGTCCATTATTAATCTCTGTTTTTGGTCTCCTCCCTACTCCTGAGGGACAAATCTGGCTCAAAACAGCTAAATCCTCCACTATGTCCACCGGCTAACTGTGTCTGTCTCCAGTTTGGTGCTGAAGGTGTATACTGGGTTTTTTATAACTTTTTTTTTGCTGAATGTGTGGGGTTGTCACTACAAGCGACCTCTTTTCACTTTAGCTTACATGTAGTCATGTGATCCATTTTGAATATATAAATGTATATAAAGTAAATATTTCCCTTTCTTTCTTTTATGGCGCCTAAAACACCATCCTTTCCCTCAACTTCTTTTCTCTAGGTGTGTGTGTGTGTGTGTGTGTGTGTGTGGGGGG